>NC_045970.1:1697412-1783995 GCF_010909765.2 Amblyraja radiata
GCGGGAGAGAGAGAAGAAACAGGTAGTCAGATAGGGAGCGAGGGACAGAGAGAGAGACAGAGAGAGGGACAGAGAGAGTGAGAGACAGAGATAGAGGGAGAGAGAGAGAGAAAGAGGGAGAGAGCGACAGTAAGAATGTGCTGGAGTAACTCAGCACGTCAGGCAGCATCTGTGGAGAGAGTGAATGTGTGGCATTTTAGGTCGAGACCCTGGTTTAGTTTAGTTTAGTTAAGAGATGCAGCACGGAAGCAGGTCTTTCGGCCCGCGGATTCCTACTATCCTACGCACATCAGGGACAATTTAACAATTTGGTGGAGGCCGATTAATCTACAACCCTGGACTTCTTTGAAATGTTGGAGGAAACCAGAGCACCCGGATTGAAGGTCAAGGGGAGAACGTACAAACTCCACGCAGACAGCACCAGTAGTCGGGATCGAGCCCGGGTCCCTGACGGTGGGGCAGCAATTGTACCGCTGCGTCACTGTGCCGCTCAGAAATATATAACGGTTTCCTCCGCGATAAACACACCCAAAATGTGCTAGTAATGTCCTGTTTGCCAGCTTGTTGACCCTCTGTATTCCCCTCCTGCAGGGTTTAGGAGCCGTTGCTGTGGACGGAGAGACGGGGACGTGAGCATCCATTGAGGGCGGCCAGGGTGCCGTGAACCCCCCCCCCCCCATCTGCTCGGTGTGCGGGCTGAGCATCGAGTGGATGAGCTTCGATGGAGGAACACATGACGGGACACAACAAGGAGAAGCATTATGAGTGCGACGTGTGCGGCAAGGCCTGGCAGAGCCCGAGCGAGCTGGAGATCCACCGGCGGGTGCACATGGGAGAAAGCCCCTTCGACTGCTCGGAATGCGGCAAGAGCTTCAAGACGACCATTGACCTGAAGGGACACTGGCGGGTGCACATGGGCGAGAAGCCCTATGACTGCTCCGCCTGTGGTAAGAGCTTTGCCCAATTGTCGGGACTATGGCAGCACCGGCGGGTGCACAGCAGTGAGCGGCCCTTCACCTGCTCCGACTGCGGCAAAGGCTTCAAGTTGTCGACGTACCTGAAGGAGCACAGGTGCTTGCACACCGGGGAGCGGCCCTACACCTGCAGCTATTGTGGCAAGGGCTTCATCCGCTCCAGCCACTTGCTGGTGCACCAGCGCACCCACACCGACGAGCGCCCCTACACCTGCACTCACTGCGGCAAGGGCTTCACCCTGTCCGGTCAACTGCTGTCCCACCAGCGCACCCACTCCGGCGAGCGCCCCTACACCTGCGCCCAGTGCGGCAAGGGCTTCATGTACTCCGGCAACCTGCTGTCGCACCAGCGCACCCACACCGGGGAGCGCCCCTTCACCTGCGCCCAGTGCGGCAAGGGCTTCACCCAGTCCCACAACCTGCAGTCCCACCAACGCACACACGCTGGTGAGCGCCCCTACACCTGCGCCCATTGCGGCAAGGGCTTCACCTCCTCCAGCTACCTGCTGGTGCACCAGCGCACCCACACTGGCGAACGCCCCTTCACCTGCGCCCAGTGCGACAAGAGCTTCACCCGCTCCAGCACCCTGCTGGTGCACCAGCGCACCCACACCGGAGAGCGTCCCTTCACCTGTGCCCAGTGTGGCAAGGGCTTCACCTCCTCCAGCAACCTGCTGGTGCACCAGCGCACCCACACCGGCGAGCGCCCCTACACCTGCACCCAGTGCGGCAAGGGCTTCACCCACTCCAGCAACCTGGTGATGCACCAGCGCACCCATACCGGTGAGCGTCCCTACTCCAGCGCCCAGTGCGGCAAAGGCTTCACCAGCTCCTCCAAGCTGCTGTCCCACCAGCGGGTGCACGCCGGCGACCGTCCCGTCCCCAGCCCGGTGTGTGGAGAGCTCATTGCCATAGCCTCCCACGCCCTGCATCACCAGCGCGTGCACACCAGTGGTCAGCCCTACGACTGCCCGTACTGCGGTGAGAAGTTTGACAGCTCACGGGGGTTGCGGCAGCACCGGCGGGTTCACGCCGGCGAGCAGCTGCTACCACTGTGACAAGAGAGCATGGGGGCTGTGGGAGCCCCAGCAGATACACACCGGAGAGAGATCCTTTGTGTGCGCTGAGTGTGGCAAGGGATGCAGCCGCATGTCCAGCCTGTGGCAGCACCGGCGTACCCACAGCGGTGAGCGTCCCTTACCCTGCCCGTCCTGTGGTAAGGGCTTCCCCCGGCCTGGACCACCTGCTGGAGCACAGGCGAGTCCACACCGGCCAGCGCCCCTTCGCCTGCCCGCTCTGTGACAAGGCCTTTGCCCGCTCCTCCAGCCTGCTGGCACACCGCCACGTGGATAGATAGGCGCTGTTTATGTAGACACAAAATGCTGGAAGGAATGGGTAAACATTCGGATCGTTTCTTCAGTCACACATTCCATCTCTCCAGAGATGCTGGCTGTCCCGCTGATATACTCCAGCACTTTGTGTTCTTTTTGTAAACCAGTATCTGCAGTTCCTTGTTTTTAAACCATTTTGTGTTAACCAACTCTGCACCTTCCCCAAAGCCTCCACATCAGTCCTGTAATGGAGTGACCAGAACTGTATGCAATACTCTAAATGCTACCTGACCAATGTCTCTTAAAGCTGCACATATACATTCCTCTCCCCCCTCCTCCACTCTCCCCCCCACTCATACTCAAATTCTCTCCACTCCACCCTTTCGTGCCCCCCTCCTCTCTCTCTATCTCTCGCTCCCTCTCTCCCTCACACACACTCCCTCTCTCTCTCACACAAACACTCCCGCTCTCTCAAACACACAAGGGCAAAGCAAAAAGGGCTGTTGAGCCAAAATCAAAGAGGCCAACGTCAGGCAACGCCATTGTAGTTGGAGACTCCATTGTGAGAGGTACGGACAGGGGTTTCTGCGGCAGTGACGAGTGGAGTGCCGCAAGGCTCGGTGTTGGGGCCGCAACTGTTTACCATATATATTAATGATTTGGAAGAGGGAATTTGGAGCATAACTATCAGGTTTGTGGATGACACAAAGCTGGGTGGTAGTGTGAACTTTGAAGAGGATGTTATGAGGTTGCAGGGTGACCTGGACAGGTTGAGTGAGTGGGCATCTAAGATGCAGTACAATATAGATAAATGTGAGGTTATCCACTTTGGCGGCAAAAACAAGGGGCAGATTATTATCTCAATGGGGTTAGGTTAGGTATGGGGGAGGTGCAGCGAGATCTGGGAGGCCTTGTACACTGGTCACTGAAAGTTGGCTGACAGGTACAGCAGGCAGTGAAGAAAGCTAATGGAATATTGGCCTTCATAACAATAGGATTTAAGTATAGGTGTAAAGAGGTTCTTCTGCAGTTGTATAGGGCTCTGGTGAGACCACATCTGGAGTATTGTGTACTGTTTTGGTCTCCTAATTTGAGGAAGGACATCCTTGTGATTGAGGCAGTGCAGCGTAGGTTCATTAGATTGATCCCTGGGATGGCGGGACTGTCATATGAGGAAAGATTGAAAAGACTAGGCTTGTATTCACTGGAGTTTAGAAGGATGAGGGGGGTCTTATAGAAACGTATAAAATTATAAAAGGACTGGACAAGCTAAATGCAGGAAAAATGTTCCCAATGTTGGGCGAGTCCAGAACCAGGGGCCACAGTCTTAGAATAAAGGGGAGGTCGTTTAAGACTGAGGTGAGAAAAAACTTTTACACCCAAAGAGTTGTGAATTTATGGAATTCCCTGCCACAGAGGGCAGTGGAGGCCAAGTCACTGGATGGATTTAAGAGAGAGTTAGATAGAGCTCGAGGGTGTTTGTGGAGTCAATGGATATGGGGAGAAGGCAGGCACGGGTTATTGATAGGGGACGATTCATTGTGATAATATTGTGATCAGCCATGATCACAATGAATGGCCGTGCTAGCTCGAAGGGCCTAATGGCCTCCTCCTGCACCTATTTTCTATGTTACAACACCCTCTCTCCCTCTCTCATAGACACAGTCCCTCTCTCTTATGCACACAGTTCGTCTCTCTCACGCACACACGCCCCTCTCACTCACAAACACAGCCCCTCTCTCTCACACACACAGCCCCTCTCTCTCACACACACAGCCCCTCTCTCTCACACACACAGCCCCTCTCTCTCACACACACATCCCCTCTCTCTCACACACACAGCCCCTCTCTCTCACACACACAGCCCCTCTCTCTCACACACACAGCCCCTCTCTCTCACACACACAGCCCCTCTCTCTCACACACACAGTCCCTCTCACACACAGTCCCTCTCACACACAGTCCCTCTCTCACACACAGCCCCTCTCACACACACAGTCCCTCCCTCTCTCACACACAGTCCCTCTCACACACACAGTCCCTCTCTCACACACAGTCCCTCTCACACACACAGTCCCTCTCTCACACACAGTCCCTCTCACACACACAGTCCCTCTCACACACACAGTCCCTCTCTCTCACACACACAGTCCCTCTCACACACACAGTCCCTCTCTCTCTCACACACAGTCCCTCTCTCTCTCACACACAGTCCCTCTCACACACAGTCCCTCTCTCTCACACACACAGTCCCTCTCACACACAGTCCCTCCCTCTCTCAGACAGTCCCTCTCACACACACAGTCCCTCTCACACACAGTCCCGCTCTCTCTCACACACAGTCCCTCTCTCTCACACACAGTCCCTCTCTCTCACACAGTCCCTCTCACACACACATTCCCTCTCTCACACAGTCCCGCTCTCTCTCACACACAGTCCCTCTCTCTCACACAGTCCCTCTCTCTCTCTCACACAGTCCCTCTCACACACAGTCCCTCTCTCTCTCACACAGTCCCTCTCTCTCTCACACACAGTCCCTCTCTCTCACACACACACAAAAAACACCCCCCTCTCTCACACACACACACAGTTCCTCTCTCTCACACACACAACACTCCTCTCTCTCTTTCTCTCTCACACAGAGTCCCTCTCTCACACACAACACTCCTCTCTCTCTCCATCTCTCTCTCTCTCTTTCTCTCTCACACACAGAGTCCCTCTCTCACACACAACACTCCACTCTCTCTCCATCTCTCTCTCTCTCACTCGCTCACACACACAAAGTCCCCCTCTCTCTCACACACACACAACCACTCCCCCCACCCTCTCTCTCACACATACACACACACACAGTCCCTCTCTCTCACACACTCCCTCTCCTGGTCTCTCGCACACACACTCTCACGCACACACTCCGAACACCTCCGCTCGGTTCGCAATAAACAACCTGATCTCCCGGTGGCTCAGCACTTCAACTCCCCCTCCCATTCCGAATCCTACCTTTTTGTCCTGGGCCTCCTCCATGGCCAGGGTGAGGACCACCGCAAATTGGAGGAGCAGCACCTCATATTTTGTTTGGGCAGTTTGCACCCCAGCGGTATAAACATTAACCTCTATAATTTCAAGTAATCCCTACTTTCTCCTCCCCTTCTCAGCTCTCCCTCAGCCCACTGACTCCACCTCTTCCTTTCTTCTTCCCGCCCCCACACCTTCACATCAGTCTGAAGAAGGGTTTCGACCCGAAATGTTGCCTATTTCCTTCGCTCCATAGATGCTGCGTCACCCGCTGAGTTTCTCCAGCATTTTTGTCTACCTTCGATTTTCCAGCATCTGCAGTTCCTTCTTCGGCATTTTAAAGTGCCTTACGTAACAAATAAAGCAAGTTTATCCTGACCTCACTGTGAAAGAGTTTAATATGGTCAAGTTTGGTTCATAAATTAAAAATGGAGATTTGCTAAAAAACAGAAAGCAGTCAAATTTAAAAGAGTTTTTCCCAGCAGAATAAAGTACGGGAAAAGCTTAGAAGCTTGGTTTACACTAATCATTGAAACAATGTATTAAAATAGAGATGTATTGTCTGGGCACAGCACTATCTATATAATTAAAAGCGTCATCTTGACCACTTCCTGTTTGCACTGTGCTTTGATTTTAGAAAAAACGCTACCACGTACGGCTGTGATTTTTGGCCATCTCGCGCAGTCCTGCTCCGCTGATCAGGCCCCGAGGATTTTTCCCATTGATGAAAAATAAAAGATTATTAGTGTTTAAAAAATCTTGAGATCCTGTCGCCTGTCAATCACCACCATGAAGGCCACGCCCCTTCCGGGGTGGGGGCGGGGCTATAAAAGCCCGGTTGCTGGACGTGGCTCAGTTTCTCTGCAAGATGGCGAGGGAGAGGCCACGACTCTCATTGTGCTGTGGATCAACTCAACTCAAATCAATTCTGAGTGTGCAATGTACTTGAATAAATGATTTGTTAACCCTTGGTGACAATGAAACGAGTTGCTTGGCCTGCTGCCCTGCCTGTACATGAAACTGAAATGTTTTATTTATTAAATCCGAGTGTGTTTTGTTCAAAAGTCCTGCTCAAGAAAATCTACTGCCATATGTGTGGTGTGGGTGTGTGTGGTGTCTGTCTGTGTCTGGTGTGAGTGTGTGTGTGTCTCTGTGTGTGACTGAGTGTGTCTGTGTGTGTGTGTTCAGCTTAGTGTGTGTGGTGTGTAAAGGAGTAGCGAGTTTTTATGTGTGATTTTGGAGTGCGTGTGGAGGGTGGGGTCGGAGGTGGAGGGGGTGTGGGTGAGGTGGAGGTTCTGTTGTGAGTGGAGGTTGTGTGTGGAGTGGATGGTGTGTGTGTTGAGATGGAGGTGTGTGGTGAGTTGGAGGGTGTGTGGGGTGGTGAGGTGGAGGGTGTGTGTGAGGTGGAGGTTGTTGTGTGATGGTGGAGGGGGTGTGTGGGTGGAGGGTTGTGTAGTGTGAGGAGGAGTGTGTGGGAGGTGGAGGGTGTGTGTGGGGTGAGGAGAGGGTGTGTGAGGGGAGGGGTGTGTGTGTGAGGTGGAGGGTGTGTGTGTGAGGTGCAGGGTGTGTGTGAGGTGGAGGGTGTGTGTGTGTGAGGTGGAGGTTGTGTGTGTGTGAGGTGGAGGGTGTGTGTGAGGTGGAGGGTGTGTGTGTGAGGTGGAGGGTGTGTGCGTGTGAGGTGGAGGATGCATGTGTGTGAGGTGGAGGGTGTGTGTGTGAGGTGGAGGGTGTGTGTGTGTGAGGTGGAGGGTGTGTGTGAGTGTGTGTGAGGTGGAGGTTGTGTGTGTGTGAGGTGGAGGGTGTGTGTGAGGTGGAGTGTGTGTGTGAGGAGGAGGGTGTGTGTGTGAGGAGGAGGGTGTGTGTGTGTGAGGTGGAGGGTGTGTGTGTGTGAGGTGGAGGGTGTGTGTGTGTGAGGTGGAGGGTGTGTGAGTGTTCAATAAATACCAAATAGTACAAACTAGACTAAGTAGGATCCGTTGGGTTCCAGCTTCACATGGGAGGACTGGTCTCCCAACGCAATATTCCACCTCTCCACCAATTCCAATATTGCTGGCCAGTGGGGGGGGGGGGGGGGGGGGGCGGCTTTCTGGAGCGCTAGCATGGGTTTTGTGGCCGAAGGGACTGGTTTCCAGAGGGCTAGTATGGAAATTGTGGGCTGGCAGCTCGGTCACTGAGACGTGGCAGCTCACAAAGTCACACAGGCCTGCTGGTGGGCTGGCAGCTCACAAATTCGGGCTTGGTTAGCTAGCAGCTCAGAAACTGACAGAAATTCTGCTGAAAACAGGTGACAGACTGTGAGAGAGAAGGGGGAGAGGGCGGACAATCAATTTTAGACATTTTCATCTTTTTTTACAGATCACAGCAATGAAGGAGGAAAGCCTATCCTTGCGTGTATCTCTGGAGCGCTAGTATGGGGGTTGTGGGGTGAAGGGACTGGTATCCAGAGGGCTAGTATGGACATTGTGGACTGAATGGATTCTTGGACTTACGTAGAAACATAGAAAATAGGTGCAGGAGTAGGCCATTCGGCCCTTCGTGCCTGCACCGCCATTCAATATGATCATGGCTGATCATCTAACTCAGCATCCTGTACCTGCCTTCTCTCCATATCCCCTGATCCCTTTAGCCACAAGGGCCACATCTAACTCCCACTTAAATATAGCCAATGAACGGGCCTCAACTACCTTCTGTGGCAGAGAGTTCCAGAGATTCACCACTCTCTGTGTGAAAAATGTTTTTCTCATCTCGGTCCTAAAGGATTTCCCCTTTATCCTTAAACTGTGACCCCTTGTCCTGGACTTCCCCAACATCGGGAACAATCTTCCTGCGTCTAGCCTGTCCAACCCCTTAAGAATTTTGTAAGTTTCTATAAGATCCCCCCTCAATCTTCTAAATTCTAGCGAGTACAAGCCAAGTCTATCCAGTCTTTCTTCATATGAAAGTCCTGACATTCCAGGAATCAGTCTGGTGAACCTTCTCTGTACTCCCTCTATGGCAAGAATGTCTTTCCTCAGATTCGGAGACCAAAACTGTTCACAATACTCCAGGTGTGGTCTCACCAATACCCTGTACAACTGCAGTAGAACCTCCCTGCTCCTATACTCAAATCCTTTTGCTATGAATGCTAACATACCATTCACTTTCTTCACTGCCTGCTGCACCTGCATGCCTACTTTCTTTTTTTTTTTTACTTACATTTTTATTGATTTTTAAGAGATATATTCAAAACAGTGCAACACCATCACCATAAATAAAACAAAGTAAGAAAAACAGCAATCAAAATAAAAAAATAAGTAGATCGGGGGGGGAAAAAAAATAAGTAAATAAATAAAAAAATTGGATTAAGACCGTGTGGTTCACTTACCAAAATGAAAAACAGAAAAAACATTACATTGATTAGTTATCTGGAGATAATTCAACATTCATACAAACATACCATCTAGTTCTATATAACGCAATCTTCCCATATCTAGCTCGGCATTTATCTAATTGGTGTCATGGCTCAAATAAACAGTCAATTTTTCCCAGAACTTCTCAAATGAATTCTCCTTGACTCTCCAGGAATATGTCAATTTCTCCATATTAAAGATGTCTTGCACAATTTCTAACCACTGTTCCTGTTTTGGACTTTTTACATTAAGCCACTGCCTGGTAATGGCCTTCTTACTTGCTGCAAAACTTTAATCAAATATGTATCTTCTATTTTTACACTATCTTTAATACGCCCCAGATACATCACAGGGCAGGTATTTGGGATTTTATAACCCAAGATATTATTTACAGCTGCATTAACATTTTCCCAGTATGGCCTTATCTTTACACAGTTCCAGAAAATATGCGAGTGGTCTGCCTCCGTACTCCCACACAGCCTCCAACAGTGTTGTTGGACAACAAGTTGTCGGCTTTTTATTTTGGGTGTTATAAAAAAGCGAGATAGATTCTTCCAGCAAAATTCTCTCCATACTAGTGAGCTTGTGGATGAACATTGTGTTTCACACATTTGATACCATTCTTCTTCTGTTATTTGAATCTTTAATTCTGCTTCAAATTTAGTTTTTATGTAGAGCGTTGATTCTCCCCCGCTTTCCACCAGAGCTTGGTAGAAAGCAGAGATGACCCGAGACCCCTTCTGTTTATATGCATCCACAATCACCTTGATCACATTATTTGAAGTTTCATCTAGTTCTGGCCTTATCTCTTTTGTAAAGTAGTCTCTTAATTGCAAGTATCTAACAAAATCTTTGTTTTCGAGACCATACTTTGACTTTAAATCTTGGAAGCTCATAAACTCGCCATTTTCTGAAACTGTATACATTGCCGTTATGCCTTATTGTGCCCATTCTTTGAATTTTGAATCATACACCCCTGGCTTAAACTTTGAGTCATATGCGAACCACTTCAATGCGTGAACCCCTCTTTTTAATTTATATTTTTCCACTACCTGTATAACATTCCATATTTCTAACGTAAATGCTGCTATTGGATCCATAGCATGTCTCAAAGCCCCTCTCAGATATTTGTCTCCCACCAAAATCTGGGTCTGGTAACGCTGTATCTCCCTTTCCATTTCTTTCCATCGAGATTCATAATCAGGTCTACACCAACAAGTCAGAGTTCTGAGTTGAGCTGCAGAAACGTATTTCCTCAGATTTGGTAAAGCCATTCCACCCTTGCTTTTCGGCAGTTGAATTGTTGTTAGTTTTATTCTTGGTTTTTTGCTATTCCAAATGAATCTAGAGATCATTTTATCCCAGGCTATGAATTTATCTCGGGGGACATTAATTGGGAGAGATTGGAATAAATATAGTAGTTTAGGTAGGGTATTCATTTTTACCGTTTGTATTCTGGCACTGAAGTCTAGAGGAAGGGTCGACCACCTCTCAACATCCTTTTTGATGTTTTCTTCAATTTTGTTATAATTAGTTTCAAACAAGTTGGAAAGTGTTTTGGTTATAGTTACACCAAGATACTGCATCATTTTAGCATTCCATTTCAGATTATATGCATCTCTGATTTGTAGGGATGGAGAATAATTGAATGAAATAATTTGTGTTTTTGTTATATTCAATTTATACCCCGAGTAGTATCCATATGTTTCAAATAGGTTCATTAGATTTGGGAGACATATATCTGGTCGTTCAAGAAAAATAATGATATCATCAGCGAAAAGACCAATTATATGTTCTTACCCCCCTATTTTGACCCCCTGCAGGTCTTCTCTCTGCCTTATTGCTTGTGCTAAGGGTTCAATATACAAAACAAAGATAGTAGGAGAAAGACAGCATCCTTGCCTTGTGCCCCTCTCTAACTGGATCCTTTTTGATGTTTCCATTTACCTTAATCCTAGCTGTAGGCTCCTGATATATTGTTTTAATGCACCGAATTGCATCTTCATTGAAACCAAATCTCCTCAGTACTTCATATAAAAATACCCAACTAACACTATCAAAGGCTTTTTCTGCATCTAAACTGACCAGGACCATATTTGTATCCTTTTTTTGAGCATTATCCACAATGTGGAGGGTTCTTCTAATATTATCCTGTGTTTGACGCCCCCGAATAAACCCAGTTTGGTCTTCATTAATCAGATCTGGTACAAAAGTCTCTAGTCTTTTGCAAATGACTGAGGTAAATAGTTTGTAGTCTACATTTAAAATTGAGATTGGCCTGAAATGTTTACATTGCTCTTTGTCTTTGCCTTCCTTGGGTAAAATGGTAATAATTGCTTCCTTCCATGATGGGGGAGCCCTGCCCACTTTAAGGGTCCAATTAAAGCAAGACAGGAGCAGAGGTGTTAGCTCTTTCTTAAAGGCCTTGTACCATTCTGGTGGAAATCCATCGCTGCCTGGTGATTTACTAGCCTTGAGTCTACTGATTGCAGCTTCCAGCTCATTAACCGTAAATTGTGAAGTAATGGTATTATTTTGTGTCTCACCAATGGATGGCAGATCAAGTGAGTTAAGAAAACTTCTCATTGTCGCTGATTGGTGGAAGCAGCCTAGAGGAAGCAGCTGATTGGGTGCAACCTCAGGTTAGCATTTCTGCTTTCTGGTTAAAGGTACAGTGCTTTAGTAAAGGTACAGTGAGCCAAGAGTACAGTGGGCTAAGGGTACAGTGGGCTAGTAAAGGTACAGTGGGCTAGTAAAGGTACAGTGGGCTAGTAAAGGTACAGTGAGCTAGTAAAGGTACAGTGAGCCAAGGGTACAGTGAGCCAAGGGTACAGTGAGCCAAGGGTACAGTGAGCCAAGGGTACAGTGAGCCAAGGGTACAGTGGGCTAGTAAAGGTACAGTGGGCTAGTAAAGGTACAGTGGGCTAGTAAAGGTACAGTGAGCTAAGGGTACAGTGGGCTAGTAAAGGTACAGTGGGCTAGTAAAGGTACAGTGGGCTAGTAAAGGTACAGTGAGCTAGTAAAGGTACAGTGAGCTAAGGGTACAGTGGGCTAAAGGTACAGTGCTTTTTGTTTATATAATAAAGGTACAGTTTAAAGGGCAAGAGGGAGCAGCTGTTTGTGTCAGATACCTGCTGATTTCTCCAAGCAGTTTCTATTGTATTATACTGGTATCGGATCCAGGGTAAGGCAAGAGAATGACAGTCAGAGCAGTGTATTGTTCTGGATGTCAGATGTGGGAGGTCATGGTGTCGGATGGCCCTCCTGATGTCCACATCTGCACCAGGTGCAGAGAGATGGGGCTCCTAAGGGACCGTATTAGGTTCCTGGAGCAGCAGCTCGATGACCTCTGTCTGGTCAGGGAGAGTGACGAGGTCATAGAGGGGAGTTATAGGAAGGTGGTCACTCCAAAACCACGGGAGAGAGACATGTGGGTCACGCTAAGGAAGGGCAAGGGGCAGAGGCAGGAACGAGGGAGTACTCCAATGTCGGTACACCTTGCAAATAAGTACTCCTGTTTGAGTACGGATGGGGGTGACAGCCTACCCGGGGGTAGCAACAGCGGACGGGCCTCCAGCACAGAGACCGGCCCTGTTGCTCCGAAAGATAGGGAAAAAAGAAGAGGGCAATAGTAATTGGGGACTCTATTGTTAGGGGATCGGATAGGCGTTTCTGTGGACGCAGTCGGGAGACCAGGATGGTGGTCTGCCTCCCTGGTGCCAAGGTCTCGGACGTGTCTCAACGCATCCAAGATATCCTGAAATCAGAGGGAGAGGAGCCTGAGGTCGTGGTCCATATTGGTACAAATGACATAGGTAAAAAAAGTGAAGAGGTCCTGAAGGGAGGATTTAGGGAGTTGGGAGGAGAGTTAAGGAAAAGGACCAAAAAGGTAACAATCTCAGGATTGTAGAAGGGTTTCGGCCCGAAACGTCGCCTATTTCCTTCGCTCCATAGATGCTGCTGCACCCGCTGAGTTTCCCCAGCAATTTTGTGTACCTTCGATATTCCAGCATCTGCAGTTCCCTTTTGAACACAATCTCAGGATTACTGCCTGTACCATGCGACAGTGAGAGTAGGAATGGAGCGAGGTGGAGGATAAATGCGTGGCTGAAAGACTGGTGCAGAGGGCAGGGATTCAAGTTTCTGGATCATTGGGACTTCTTTTGGGGAAGGTGGGACCTGTACAGAAAGGATGGGTTGCACTTGAACCCGAGGGGAACCAATATCCTGGCGGGGAAATTTGCAAAGGTCACTGGGGAGACTTTAAACTAGAATGGTTGGCGCGAGGGACTCAAATAGAGAAAGCTAGTAGACAGAATGGGAGGCAGGAAGCAGAAAAGGGAAGCACTCGGACACAAGAGGAGAAAGAAAAAAAAGGAAATAAACAGAGAAGAAGTGACGGGGGGTTTCTTAAATGTGCATATTTTAATGCTAGGAGCATTGTAAGAAAGGTGGATGAGCTTAGAGTCTGGATAGACACCTGGAAGTATGATGTTGTGGCGATCAGTGAAACATGGTTGCAGGAGGGCTGTGATTGGAAACTAAATATTCCAGGATTTCGTTGCTTCAGGTGTGATAGAATTGGAGGGGCAAGAGGTGGAGGTGTTGCATTGCTAGTCAGGGAAGATATTACAGCAGTGCTTTGGCAGGATAGATTGGAGGGCTCATCTAGGGAGGCTATTTGGGTGGAACTGAGAAGTGGGAAAGGTGTAGCAACACTTATAGGGGTGTATTATAGACCGCCAAATGGGGAACGAGAATTGGAAGAGCAAATATGTAAGGAGATAGCAGATATTAGTAGTAAGCACAAGGTAGTGATTGTGGGAGATTTCAACTTTCCACACATAGACTGGGAAACACATTCTGTAAATGGGCTGGATGGTTTGGAGTTTGTAAAATGTGTGCAGGATAGTTTTTTGCAGCAATACATAGAGGTACCTACTAGAGGAGGGGCAGTGCTGGACCTCCTGTTAGGAAATGAGATGGGACAGGTGGCGGAGGTATGCGTTGGGGAGCACTTCGGGTCCAGTGATCACAATACCATTAGTTTCAATATAATTATGGAGAAGGTCAGAACTGGACCTAGGGTTGAGATTTTTGATTGGAGAAAGGCTAACTTTGATGAGATGCGAGATGATTTAAAAGGAGTGGACTGGGACATTTTGTGTTATGGGAAAGATGTAGAAGAGAAATGGTGGACATTTAAACGGGAAATTTTAAGAGTACAGAATCTTTATGTTCCTGTTCGGTTGAAAGGAAACAGTAAAAATTGGAAAGAGCCCTGGTTTTCAAGGGAAATTGGACATCTTGTTCGGAAAAAGAGGGAGATCTACAATAATTATAGGCAGCATGAAGTAAATGAGGTGCTTGTGGAGTATAAGGAATGTAAAAAGACTCTTAAGAAAGAAATTAGAAAAGCTAAAAGAAGATATGAGGTTGCTTTGGCAAGTAAGGTGAAAGTAAATCCAAAGGGTTTCTACAGCTATATTAATAGCAAAAGGATAACGAGGGATAAAATTGGTCCATTGGAGAAACAGAGTGGGCAGCTATCTGCAGAGCCAAAAGAGATGGGGGAGATATTGAACAATTTCTTTTCTTCGGTATTCACCAAGGAGAAGGATATTGAATTATGTGAGGTAAGGGAAACGAGTAGAGTAGTTATGGATACTATGAGTTTCAATGTAAAAGAAGTACTGACACTTTTGAAAAATATAAAAGTGGATAAGTCTCCAGGTCCTGACAGGATATTCCCTAGGACATTGAGGGAAGTTAGTGTAGAAATAGCCGGGGCTATGACAGAAATATTTCAAATGTCATTAGAAACGGGAATAGTCCCCGAGGATTGGCGTACTGCGCATGTTGTTCCATTGTTTAAAAAGGGTTCTAAGAGTAAACCTAGCAATTATAGACCTGTTAGTTTGACTTCAGTGGTGGGCAAATTAATGGAAAAGATACTTAGAGATAATATATATAAGCATCTGGATAAACAGGGTCTGATTAGGAACAGTCAACATGGATTTGTGCCTGGAAGGTCATGTTTGACTAATCTTCTTGAATTTTTTGAAGAGGTTACTAGGGAAATTGACGAGGGTAAAGCAGTGGATGTTGTCTATATGGACTTTAGTAAGGCCTTTGACAAGGTTCCTCATGGAAGGTTGGTTAAGAAGGTTAAACTGTTGGGTATAAATGCAGGAATAGCAAGATGGATTCAGCAGTGGCTGAATGGGAGAAGCCAGAGGGTAATGGTGGATGGCTGTTTGTCGGGTTGGAGGCAGGTGACTAGTGGGGTGCCTCAGGGATCTGTGTTGGGTCCTTTGTTGTTTGTCATGTACATCAATGATCTGGATGAAGGGGTGGTAAATTGGATTAGTAAGTATGCAGATGATACCAAGATAGGGGGTGTTGTGGATAATGAAGAGGATTTCCAAAGTCTACAGAGTGATTTAGGCCATTTGGAAAAATGGGCTGAAAGATGGCAGATGGAGTTTAATGCTGATAAATGTGAGGTGTTACACCTTGGCAGGACAAATCAAAATAGGACGTACATGATAAATGGTAGGGAATTGAAGAATACAGTTGAACAGAGGGATCTGGGAATAACCGTGCATAGTTCCTTGAAGGTGGAATCTCATATAGATAGGGTGGTAAAGAAAGCTTTTGGTATGCTAGCCTTTATAAATCAGAGCATTGAGTATAGAAGCTGGGATGTAATGTTAAAATTGTACAAGGCATTGGTGAGACCAAATCTGGAGTATGGTGTACAATTTTGGTCGCCCAATTATAGGAAGGATGTCAACAAAATAGAGAGAGTACAGAGGAGATTTACTAGAATGTTGCCTGGGTTTCAACAACTAAGTTACAGAGATAGGTTGAATAAGTTAGGTCTTTATTCTCTGGAGCGCAGAAGGTTAAGGGGGGACTTGATAGAGGTCTTTAAAATGATGAGAGGGATAGACAGAGTTGATGTGATCAAGCTTTTCCCTTTGAGAATAGGGAAGATTCAAACAAGAGGACATGACTTCAGAATTAAGGGACAGAAGTTTAGGGGTAACATGAGGGGGAACTTCTTTACTCAGAGAGTGGTAGCGGTGTGGAATGAGCTTCCAGTGGAAGTGGTGGCGGCAGGTTCGTTGGTATCATTTAAGAATAAATTGGATAGGCATATGGATGAGAAGGGAATGGAGGGTTATGGTATGAGTGCAGGCAGGTGGGACTAAGGGAAAAAAATTGTTCGGCACGGACTTGTAGGGCCGAGATGGCCTGTTTCCGTGCTGTAATTGTTATATGGTTATATGGTTATTGTCCTTTCGTCAGCTGATGGTGGTTTAGAATAGAGTTTGTTATAGTATTCTTCAAATATTCTTTCTATCTCATCTGGCTCATGTGATAATTGATTGGTTTTAGGATCTCTTATTTTATGAATTGTATTAGAGGCCTGCTGTTTACGCAGGAGTCTGGCCAGGAGTCTAGTTGCTTTTGGACCTGCTTCATAATAGGTCTGCTTTACGAATCTTGCCCTTTTTTCCATATCTCCCCTGAGGATCTCATCTATCTCCCCCCTTTTTTCCTTAATCTGTTTTAGTACCAACTGATCCTGTATGTTTTTGTTTTTTCTCCAATTCTTTCAGTTTTTCTACTTTATGTTCATACGTAGCTAGCCGGGCCTTTTTTTGTGATGATGTCAGGGCGATCAGCTTTCCACGTGTAACTGCCTTCATGGCATCCCACAGTATTACAGGATCCACATCCCCGTTATCATTCTCTTCTATGTACCTTTTTATCTCTTCCCTTATTTGTTCCACATTTGCCTTATTATTCAAAATACCCACATTGAGCCTCCAAACAGTGTTTCTTTTTCTACTATTCAGGTGTACAGTCAAGCTGATCGCACTGTGATCAGATACATCTGCCACCCCGATTTTACACTCTGTGATCCTGTGACTTTTACCAGTATTCATTAAAAAGTAGTCAATCATGGAGTAGACTGAGTGAGGTACTGAATAGTGTGTGTAGTCCCTTTCTAAAGGGTGAAGTTATCTCCAAACATCAATTAGGCCCATTTCCTGTACTGATGTGTTAATAAACTTGGTCAGATGCATCTTGGGTTTTTTAGGCTTGTTGTATCCAAATTATGATTCATGACCACATTGAAGTCCCCTCCACATATCAAAATACCTTCAGTCTCTAAAGCAATAATGTCAAACAGAGTTTTGAAAAAAACATTTGGTGCTCTCTGGGGGGGCATATACATTGATCAGTGTCACTACTTTGTTTTCCAACTTTCCTTTAACTAATACATACCTTCCCTCTTTGTCCCAGACTTCTTTATGGCATTCAAATTGGACTGCTTTTGTAATAAGGATAGCCACTCCCCTCTTTTGGCTAGTTTTATAGGAACTATAAAATGCATTTCTAAAGCCAAAGTGTTTAAATTTCTCATGTTCTTGTTGAGGCAGGTGGGTTTCTTATAAAAATAGTACCTGGGCCTTTTCTTTTTTCAATTTAGCCAGGACCTTGCTCCTTTTAACTGGATTATTCATCCCATTTACATTGAGTGACACCAATTTGATAGTATTATGTGACATTTAATTTACCTACTCCTGTCTTGCATTCATAAATCTCCAGATAACTTGAAACTGTGCAGGTCTGAACATCTGGACAACACGTGCCAAATAAAAAAAAGAAAAGAAAAGAAAAGACAGTTGACTTCCAAGTAAGGATGATTCCTTTCCATCCCGAGTCCCCGTTGGCAGGTATAGGGGAAAACCTCCTCCCAGAGGGCTCCTCACTAGAGGTGAAACACTCCATTTCACGCATCCTAGTATCGTCCAACGTCATCCGATAGCACTTATTTTTTAGTCCAAAAGAATTTGTGACACAATAAAAGCTAGTTGGATGGGGTCTGCTCAGCCTCCTGTAGTCGCTCTCTTGCTGTCTCACTCTTATCTTCACTCCTCTTTCCAACTCTCTGCCATGTCAAAGCCTGGAGAAGACGCTCCATCTCTGGGTCCGCCAGCTCCTCAGCGCTGTAATCAGGTGTCTCCACGGAGTAGCCTCTCCTCCTCAACTCCTGTGCTGCATCTTGTGCACTATGATATGTGCATGTTCCTGAGTCCCAGTGAATACGCATCTTGTCCAGCGGGGTCTGGAAGCGGACACCTCTCTCCTTCAGGGACCTCTTTATTCCCTTATATGCCTTGCGCTTCTGGACAACCTCCGTTGCATAGTCGTGGTCAAATGATAGACGTCGCCCGTCAATCATTATCTTCTTTCCCCAGGCCTTTTTCAATACCATTTCTTTGGTATTAAACTCCAGGAAATTTACCACTATAGACCTAGGTGGTGAATTACCTTCCGGTTTGTGAGCCAAAGCTCTGTGCGTGTGCTGGATCCGTACGTTGGTGTCCGTTGTTATTACGAGTTCAGTTTTTAAAAGTTGCTCCACAAATTCAGACATAGATTTACCTTCTTTCTCTTCAGGTACGCCGTAGATAGTACAAACTAGACTAAGTAGGATCCGTTGGGTTCCAGCTTCACATGGGAGGACTGGTCTCCCAATGCAATATTCCACCTCTCCACCAATTCCAATATTGCTGGCCAGTGGGGGGGGGGGGCTTTCTGGAGCGCTAGCATGGGTTTTGTGGCCGAAGGGACTGGTTTCCAGAGGGCTAGTATGGAAATTGTGGGCCGAATGGATTGTTCGGCTGGCAGCTCAGTCACTGAGACGTGGCAGCTCACAAAGTCACACAGGCCTGCTGGTGGGCTGGCAGCTCACAAATTCGGGCCTGGTTAGCTAGCAGCTCAGAAACTGACAGAAATTCTGCTGAAAACAGGTGACAGACTGTGAGAGAGAAGGGGGAGAGGGCGGACAATCAATTTTAGACATTTTCATCTTTTTTTACAGATCACAGCAATGAAGGAGGAAAGCCTATCCTTGCGTGTATCTCTGGAGCGCTAGTATGGCGGTTGTGGGGTGAAGGGACTGGTTTTCAGAGGGCTAGTATGGACATTGTGGACTGAATGGATTCTTGGACGCGTAGAAACATAGAAAATAGGTGCAGGAGTAGGCCATTCGGCCCTTCGAACCTGCACCGCCATTCAATATGATCATGGCTGATCATCCAACTCAGCATCCTGTACCTGCCTTCTCTCCATACCCCCTGATCCCTTTAGCCACAAGGGCCACATCTAACTCCTCTTAAATATAGCCAATGAATGGGCCTCAACTACCTTCTGTGGCAGAGAGTTCCAGAGATTCACCACTCTCTGTGTGAAAAATGTTTTTCTCATCTCGGTCCTAAAGGATTTCCCCTTTATCCTTAAACTGTGACCCCTTGTCCTGGACTTCCCCAACATCGGGAACAATCTTCCTGCATCTAGCCTGTCCAACCCCTTAAGAATTTTGTAAGTTTCTATAAGATCCCCCTCAATCTTCTAAATTCTAGCGAGTACAAGCCAAGTCTATCCAGTCTTTCTTCATATGAAAGTCCTGACATTCCAGGAATCAGTCTGGTGAACCTTCTCTGTACTCCCTCTATGGCAAGAATGTCTTTCCTCAGATTCGGAGACCAAAACTGTTCACAATACTCCAGGTGTGGTCTCACCAATACCCTGTACAACTGCAGTAGAACCTCCCTGCTCCTATACTCAAATCCTTTTGCTATGAATGCTAACATACCATTCACTTTCTTCACTGCCTGCTGCACCTGCATGCCTACTTTCTTTTTTTTTTTTCTTACATTTTTATTGATTTTTAAGAGATATATTCAAAACAGTGCAACACCATCACCATAAATAAAACAAAGTAAGAAAAACAGCAATCAAAATAAAAAAATAAGTAGATCGGGGGGAAAAAAAAAAGAAGTAAATAAATAAAAAAATTGGATTAAGACCGTGTGGTTCACTTACCAAAATGAAAAACAGAAAAAACATTACATTGATTAGTTATCTGGAGATAATTCAACATTCATACAAACATACCATCTAGTTCTATATAACGCAATCTTCCCATATCTAGCTCGGCATTTATCTAATTGGTGTCATGGCTCAAATAAACAGTCAATTTTTCCCAGAACTTCTCAAATGAATTCTCCTTGACTCTCCAGGAATATGTCAATTTCTCCATATTAAAGATGTCTCGCACAATTTCTAACCACTGTTCCTGTTTTGGACTTTTTACATTAAGCCACTGCCTGGTAATGGCCTTCTTACTTGCTGCAAAACTTTAATCAAATATGTACCTTCTATTTTTACACTATCTTTAATACGCCCCAGATACATCACAGGGCAGGTATTTGGGATTTTATAACCCAAGATATTATTTACAGCTGCATTAACATTTTCCCAGTATGGCCTTATCTTTACACAGTTCCAGAAAATATGCGAGTGGTCTGCCTCCGTACTCCCACACAGCCTCCAACAGTGTTGTTGGACAACAAGTTGTCGGCTTTTTATTTTGGGTGTTATAAAAAAGCGAGATAGATTCTTCCAGCAAAATTCTCTCCATACTAGTGAGCTTGTGGATGAACATTGTGTTTCACACATTTGATACCATTCTTCTTCTGTTATTTGAATCTTTAATTCTGCTTCAAATTTAGTTTTTATGTAGAGCGTTGATTCTCCCCCGCTTTCCACCAGAGCTTGGTAGAAAGCAGAGATGACCCGAGACCCCTTCTGTTTATATGCATCCACAATCACCTTGATCACATTATTTGAAGTTTCATCTAGTTCTGGCCTTATCTCTTTTGTAAAGTAGTCTCTTAATTGCAAGTATCTAACAAAATCTTTGTTTTCGAGACCATACTTTGACTTTAAATCTTGGAAGCTCATAAACTCGCCATTTTCTGAAACTGTATACATTGCCGTTATGCCTTATTGTGCCCATTCTTTGAATTTTGAATCATACACCCCTGGCTTAAACTTTGAGTCATATGCGAACCACTTCAATGCGTGAACCCCTCTTTTTAATTTATATTTTTCCACTACCTGTATAACATTCCATATTTCTAACGTAAATGCTGCTATTGGATCCATAGCATGTCTCAAAGCCCCTCTCAGATATTTGTCTCCCACCAAAATCTGGGTCTGGTAACGCTGTATCTCCCTTTCCATTTCTTTCCATCGAGATTCATAATCAGGTCTACACCAACAAGTCAGAGTTCTGAGTTGAGCTGCAGAAACGTATTTCCTCAGATTTGGTAAAGCCATTCCACCCTTGCTTTTCGGCAGTTGAATTGTTGTTAGTTTTATTCTTGGTTTTTTGCTATTCCAAATGAATCTAGAGATCATTTTATCCCAGGCTATGAATTTATCTCGGGGGACATTAATTGGGAGAGATTGGAATAAATATAGTAGTTTAGGTAGGGTATTCATTTTTACCGTTTGTATTCTGGCACTGAAGTCTAGAGGAAGGGTCGACCACCTCTCAACATCCTTTTTGATGTTTTCTTCAATTTTGTTATAATTAGTTTCAAACAAGTTGGAAAGTGTTTTGGTTATAGTTACACCAAGATACTGCATCATTTTAGCATTCCATTTCAGATTATATGCATCTCTGATTTGTAGGGATGGAGAATAATTGAATGAAATAATTTGTGTTTTTGTTATATTCAATTTATACCCCGAGTAGTATCCATATGTTTCAAATAGGTTCATTAGATTTGGGAGACATATATCTGGTCGTTCAAGAAAAATAATGATATCATCAGCGAAAAGACCAATTATATGTTCTTACCCCCCTATTTTGACCCCCTGCAGGTCTTCTCTCTGCCTTATTGCTTGTGCTAAGGGTTCAATATACAAAACAAAGATAGTAGGAGAAAGACAGCATCCTTGCCTTGTGCCCCTCTCTAACTGGATCCTTTTTGATGTTTCCATTTACCTTAATCCTAGCTGTAGGCTCCTGATATATTGTTTTAATGCACCGAATTGCATCTTCATTGAAACCAAATCTCCTCAGTACTTCATATAAAAATACCCAACTAACACTATCAAAGGCTTTTTCTGCATCTAAACTGACCAGGACCATATTTGTATCCTTTTTTTGAGCATTATCCACAATGTGGAGGGTTCTTCTAATATTATCCTGTGTTTGACGCCCCCGAATAAACCCAGTTTGGTCTTCATTAATCAGATCTGGTACAAAAGTCTCTAGTCTTTTGCAAATGACTGAGGTAAATAGTTTGTAGTCTACATTTAAAATTGAGATTGGCCTGAAATGTTTACATTGCTCTTTGTCTTTGCCTTCCTTGGGTAAAATGGTAATAATTGCTTCCTTCCATGATGGGGGAGCCCTGCCCACTTTAAGGGTCCAATTAAAGCAAGACAGGAGCAGAGGTGTTAGCTCTTTCTTAAAGGCCTTGTACCATTCTGGTGGAAATCCATCGCTGCCTGGTGATTTACTAGCCTTGAGTCTACTGATTGCAGCTTCCAGCTCATTAACCGTAAATTGTGAAGTAATGGTATTATTTTGTGTCTCACCAATGGATGGCAGATCAAGTGAGTTAAGAAAACTTCTCATTGTCGCTGATTGGTGGAAGCAGCCTAGAGGAAGCAGCTGATTGGGTGCAACCTCAGGTTAGCATTTCTGCTTTCTGGTTAAAGGTACAGTGCTTTAGTAAAGGTACAGTGAGCCAAGAGTACAGTGGGCTAAGGGTACAGTGGGCTAGTAAAGGTACAGTGGGCTAGTAAAGGTACAGTGGGCTAGTAAAGGTACAGTGAGCTAGTAAAGGTACAGTGAGCCAAGGGTACAGTGAGCCAAGGGTACAGTGAGCCAAGGGTACAGTGAGCCAAGGGTACAGTGAGCCAAGGGTACAGTGGGCTAGTAAAGGTACAGTGGGCTAGTAAAGGTACAGTGGGCTAGTAAAGGTACAGTGAGCTAAGGGTACAGTGGGCTAGTAAAGGTACAGTGGGCTAGTAAAGGTACAGTGGGCTAGTAAAGGTACAGTGAGCTAGTAAAGGTACAGTGAGCTAAGGGTACAGTGGGCTAAAGGTACAGTGCTTTTTGTTTATATAATAAAGGTACAGTTTAAAGGGCAAGAGGGAGCAGCTGTTTGTGTCAGATACCTGCTGATTTCTCCAAGCAGTTTCTATTGTATTATACTGGTATCGGATCCAGGGTAAGGCAAGAGAATGACAGTCAGAGCAGTGTATTGTTCTGGATGTCAGATGTGGGAGGTCATGGTGTCGGATGGCCCTCCTGATGTCCACATCTGCACCAGGTGCAGAGAGATGGGGCTCCTAAGGGACCGTATTAGGTTCCTGGAGCAGCAGCTCGATGACCTCTGTCTGGTCAGGGAGAGTGACGAGGTCATAGAGGGGAGTTATAGGAAGGTGGTCACTCCAAAACCACGGGAGAGAGACATGTGGGTCACGCTAAGGAAGGGCAAGGGGCAGAGGCAGGAACGAGGGAGTACTCCAATGTCGGTACACCTTGCAAATAAGTACTCCTGTTTGAGTACGGATGGGGGTGACAGCCTACCCGGGGGTAGCAACAGCGGACGGGCCTCCAGCACAGAGACCGGCCCTGTTGCTCCGAAAGATAGGGAAAAAAGAAGAGGGCAATAGTAATTGGGGACTCTATTGTTAGGGGATCGGATAGGCGTTTCTGTGGACGCAGTCGGGAGACCAGGATGGTGGTCTGCCTCCCTGGTGCCAAGGTCTCGGACGTGTCTCAACGCATCCAAGATATCCTGAAATCAGAGGGAGAGGAGCCTGAGGTCGTGGTCCATATTGGTACAAATGACATAGGTAAAAAAAGTGAAGAGGTCCTGAAGGGAGGATTTAGGGAGTTGGGAGGAGAGTTAAGGAAAAGGACCAAAAAGGTAACAATCTCAGGATTGTAGAAGGGTTTCGGCCCGAAACGTCGCCTATTTCCTTCGCTCCATAGATGCTGCTGCACCCGCTGAGTTTCCCCAGCAATTTTGTGTACCTTCGATATTCCAGCATCTGCAGTTCCCTTTTGAACACAATCTCAGGATTACTGCCTGTACCATGCGACAGTGAGAGTAGGAATGGAGCGAGGTGGAGGATAAATGCGTGGCTGAAAGACTGGTGCAGAGGGCAGGGATTCAAGTTTCTGGATCATTGGGACTTCTTTTGGGGAAGGTGGGACCTGTACAGAAAGGATGGGTTGCACTTGAACCCGAGGGGGAACCAATATCCTGGCGGGGAAATTTGCAAAGGTCACTGGGGAGACTTTAAACTAGAATGGTTGGCGCGAGGGACTCAAATAGAGAAAGCTAGTAGACAGAATGGGAGGCAGGAAGCAGAAAAGGGAAGCACTCGGACACAAGAGGAGAAAGAAAAAAAAGGAAATAAACAGAGAAGAAGTGACGGGGGGTTTCTTAAATGTGCATATTTTAATGCTAGGAGCATTGTAAGAAAGGTGGATGAGCTTAGAGTCTGGATAGACACCTGGAAGTATGATGTTGTGGCGATCAGTGAAACATGGTTGCAGGAGGGCTGTGATTGGAAACTAAATATTCCAGGATTTCGTTGCTTCAGGTGTGATAGAATTGGAGGGGCAAGAGGTGGAGGTGTTGCATTGCTAGTCAGGGAAGATATTACAGCAGTGCTTTGGCAGGATAGATTGGAGGGCTCATCTAGGGAGGCTATTTGGGTGGAACTGAGAAGTGGGAAAGGTGTAGCAACACTTATAGGGGTGTATTATAGACCGCCAAATGGGGAACGAGAATTGGAAGAGCAAATATGTAAGGAGATAGCAGATATTAGTAGTAAGCACAAGGTAGTGATTGTGGGAGATTTCAACTTTCCACACATAGACTGGGAAACACATTCTGTAAATGGGCTGGATGGTTTGGAGTTTGTAAAATGTGTGCAGGATAGTTTTTTGCAGCAATACATAGAGGTACCTACTAGAGGAGGGGCAGTGCTGGACCTCCTGTTAGGAAATGAGACGGGACAGGTGGCGGAGGTATGCGTTGGGGAGCACTTCGGGTCCAGTGATCACAATACCATTAGTTTCAATATAATTATGGAGAAGGTCAGAACTGGACCTAGGGTTGAGATTTTTGATTGGAGAAAGGCTAACTTTGATGAGATGCGAGATGATTT
Organism: Amblyraja radiata; assembly: GCF_010909765.2. NCBI lineage: Eukaryota > Metazoa > Chordata > Chondrichthyes > Rajiformes > Rajidae > Amblyraja > Amblyraja radiata. The sequence continues at coordinate 1,722,196 of NC_045970.1, forward strand.
AAAAGGAGTGGACTGGGACATTTTGTTTTATGGGAAAGATGTAGAAGAGAAATGGTGGACATTTAAAGGGGAAATTTTAAGAGTACAGAATCTTTATGTTCCTGTTCGGTTGAAAGGAAACAGTAAAAATTGGAAAGAGCCCTGGTTTTCAAGGGAAATTGGACATCTTGTTCGGAAAAAGAGGGAGATCTACAATAATTATAGGCAGCATGAAGTAAATGAGGTGCTTGTGGAGTATAAGGAATGTAAAAAGAATCTTAAGAAAGAAATTAGAAAAGCTAAAAGAAGATATGAGGTTGCTTTGGCAAGTAAGGTGAAAGTAAATCCAAAGGGTTTCTACAGCTATATTAATAGCAAAAGGATAACGAGGGATAAAATTGGTCCATTGGAGAAACAGAGTGGGCAGCTATCTGCAGAGCCAAAAGAGATGGGGGAGATATTGAACAATTTCTTTTCTTCGGTATTCACCAAGGAGAAGGATATTGAATTATGTGAGGTAAGGGAAACGAGTAGAGTAGTTATGGATACTATGAGTTTCAAAGTAAAAGAAGTACTGACACTTTTGAAAAATATAAAAGTGGATAAGTCTCCAGGTCCTGACAGGATATTCCCTAGGACATTGAGGGAAGTTAGTGTAGAAATAGCCGGGGCTATGACAGAAATATTTCAAATGTCATTAGAAACGGGAATAGTCCCCGAGGATTGGCGTACTGCGCATGTTGTTCCATTGTTTAAAAAGGGTTCTAAGAGTAAACCTAGCAATTATAGACCTGTTAGTTTGACTTCAGTGGTGGGCAAATTAATGGAAAAGATACTTAGAGATAATATATATAAGCATCTGGATAAACAGGGTCTGATTAGGAACAGTCAACATGGATTTGTGCCTGGAAGGTCATGTTTGACTAATCTTCTTGAATTTTTTGAAGAGGTTACTAGGGAAATTGACGAGGGTAAAGCAGTGGATGTTGTCTATATGGACTTTAGTAAGGCCTTTGACAAGGTTCCTCATGGAAGGTTGGTTAAGAAGGTTAAACTGTTGGGTATAAATGCAGGAATAGCAAGATGGATTCAGCAGTGGCTGAATGGGAGAAGCCAGAGGGTAATGGTGGATGGCTGTTTGTCGGGTTGGAGGCAGGTGACTAGTGGGGTGCCTCAGGGATCTGTGTTGGGTCCTTTGTTGTTTGTCATGTACATCAATGATCTGGATGAAGGGGTGGTAAATTGGATTAGTAAGTATGCAGATGATACCAAGATAGGGGGTGTTGTGGATAATAAAGAGGATTTCCAAAGTCTACAGAGTGATTTAGGCCATTTGGAAAAATGGGCTGAAAGATGGCAGATGGAGTTTAATGCTGATAAATGTGAGGTGTTACACCTTGGCAGGACAAATCAAAATAGGACGTACATGATAAATGGTAGGGAATTGAAGAATACAGTTGAACAGAGGGATCTGGGAATAACCGTGCATAGTTCCTTGAAGGTGGAATCTCATATAGATAGGGTGGTAAAGAAAGCTTTTGGTATGCTAGCCTTTATAAATCAGAGCATTGAGTATAGAAGCTGGGATGTAATGTTAAAATTGTACAAGGCATTGGTGAGACCAAATCTGGAGTATGGTGTACAATTTTGGTCGCCCAATTATAGGAAGGATGTCAACAAAATAGAGAGAGTACAGAGGAGATTTACTAGAATGTTGCCTGGGTTTCAACAACTAAGTTACAGAGATAGGTTGAATAAGTTAGGTCTTTATTCTCTGGAGCGCAGAAGGTTAAGGGGGGACTTGATAGAGGTCTTTAAAATGATGAGAGGGATAGACAGAGTTGATGTGATCAAGCTTTTCCCTTTGAGAATAGGGAAGATTCAAACAAGAGGACATGACTTCAGAATTAAGGGACAGAAGTTTAGGGGTAACATGAGGGGGAACTTCTTTACTCAGAGAGTGGTAGCGGTGTGGAATGAGCTTCCAGTGGAAGTGGTGGCGGCAGGTTCGTTGGTATCATTTAAGAATAAATTGGATAGGCATATGGATGAGAAGGGAATGGAGGGTTATGGTATGAGTGCAGGCAGGTGGGACTAAGGGAAAAAAATTGTTCGGCACGGACTTGTAGGGCCGAGATGGCCTGTTTCCGTGCTGTAATTGTTATATGGTTATATGGTTATTGTCCTTTCGTCAGCTGATGGTGGTTTAGAATAGAGTTTGTTATAGTATTCTTCAAATATTCTTTCTATCTCATCTGGCTCATGTGATAATTGATTGGTTTTAGGATCTCTTATTTTATGAATTGTATTAGAGGCCTGCTGTTTACGCAGGAGTCTGGCCAGGAGTCTAGTTGCTTTTGGACCTGCTTCATAATAGGTCTGCTTTACGAATCTTGCCCTTTTTTCCATATCTCCCCTGAGGATCTCATCTATCTCCCCCCTTTTTTCCTTAATCTGTTTTAGTACCAACTGATCCTGTATGTTTTTGTTTTTTCTCCAATTCTTTCAGTTTTTCTACTTTATGTTCATACGTAGCTAGCCGGGCCTTTTTTTGTGATGATGTCAGGGCGATCAGCTTTCCACGTGTAACTGCCTTCATGGCATCCCACAGTATTACAGGATCCACATCCCCGTTATCATTCTCTTCTATGTACCTTTTTATCTCTTCCCTTATTTGTTCCACATTTGCCTTATTATTCAAAATACCCACATTGAGCCTCCAAACAGTATTTCTTTTTCTACTATTCAGGTGTACAGTCAAGCTGATCGCACTGTGATCAGATACATCTGCCACCCCGATTTTACACTCTGTGATCCTGTGACTTTTACCAGTATTCATTAAAAAGTAGTCAATCATGGAGTAGACTGAGTGAGGTACTGAATAGTGTGTGTAGTCCCTTTCTAAAGGGTGAAGTTATCTCCAAACATCAATTAGGCCCATTTCCTGTACTGATGTGTTAATAAACTTGGTCAGATGCATCTTGGGTTTTTTAGGCTTGTTGTATCCAAATTATGATTCATGACCACATTGAAGTCCCCTCCACATATCAAAATACCTTCAGTCTCTAAAGCAATAATGTCAAACAGAGTTTTGAAAAAACATTTGGTGCTCTCTGGGGGGGCATATACATTGATCAGTGTCACTACTTTGTTTTCCAACTTTCCTTTAACTAATACATACCTTCCCTCTTTGTCCCAGACTTCTTTATGGCATTCAAATTGGACTGCTTTTGTAATAAGGATAGCCACTCCCCTCTTTTGGCTAGTTTTATAGGAACTATAAAATGCATTTCTAAAGCCAAAGTGTTTAAATTTCTCATGTTCTTGTTGAGGCAGGTGGGTTTCTTATAAAAATAGTACCTGGGCCTTTTCTTTTTTCAATTTAGCCAGGACCTTGCTCCTTTTAACTGGATTATTCATCCCATTTACATTGAGTGACACCAATTTGATAGTATTATGTGACATTTAATTTACCTACTCCTGTCTTGCATTCATAAATCTCCAGATAACTTGAAACTGTGCAGGTCTGAACATCTGGACAACACGTGCCAAATAAAAAAAAGAAAAGAAAAGAAAAGACAGTTGACTTCCAAGTAAGGATGATTCCTTTCCTTCCCGAGTCCCCGTTGGCAGGTATAGGGGAAAACCTCCTCCCAGAGGGCTCCTCACTAGAGGTGAAACACTCCATTTCACGCATCCTAGTATCGTCCAACGTCATCCGATAGCACTTATTTTTTAGTCCAAAAGAATTTGTGACACAATAAAAGCTAGTTGGATGGGGTCTGCTCAGCCTCCTGTAGTCGCTCTCTTGCTGTCTCACTCTTATCTTCACTCCTCTTTCCAACTCTCTGCCATGTCAAAGCCTGGAGAAGACGCTCCATCTCTGGGTCCGCCAGCTCCTCAGCGCTGTAATCAGGTGTCTCCACGGAGTAGCCTCTCCTCCTCAACTCCTGTGCTGCATCTTGTGCACTATGATATGTGCATGTTCCTGAGTCCCAATGAATACGCATCTTGTCCAGCGGGGTCTGGAAGCGGACACCTCTCTCCTTCAGGGACCTCTTTATTCCCTTATATGCCTTGCGCTTCTGGACAACCTCCGTTGCATAGTCGTGGTCAAATGATAGACGTCGCCCGTCAATCATTATCTTCTTTCCCCAGGCCTTTTTCAATACCATTTCTTTGGTATTAAACTCCAGGAAATTTACCACTATAGACCTAGGTGGTGAATTACCTTCCGGTTTGTGAGCCAAAGCTCTGTGCGTGTGCTGGATCCATACGTTGGTGTCCGTTGTTATTACGAGTTCAGTTTTTAAAAGTTGCTCCACAAATTCAGACATAGATTTACCTTCTTTCTCTTCAGGTACGCCGTAGATAGTACAAACTAGACTAAGTAGGATCCGTTGGGTTCCAGCTTCACATGGGAGGACTGGTCTCCCAATGCAATATTCCACCTCTCCACCAATTCCAATATTGCTGGCCAGTGGGGGGGGGGGGGCTTTCTGGAGCGCTAGCATGGGTTTTGTGGCCGAAGGGACTGGTTTCCAGAGGGCTAGTATGGAAATTGTGGGCCGAATGGATTGTTCGGCTGGCAGCTCAGTCACTGAGACGTGGCAGCTCACAAAGTCACACAGGCCTGCTGGTGGGCTGGCAGCTCACAAATTCGGGCCTGGTTAGCTAGCAGCTCAGAAACTGACAGAAATTCTGCTGAAAACAGGTGACAGACTGTGAGAGAGAAGGGGGAGAGGGCGGACAATCAATTTTAGACATTTTCATCTTTTTTTACAGATCACAGCAATGAAGGAGGAAAGCCTATCCTTGCGTGTATCTCTGGAGCGCTAGTATGGCGGTTGTGGGGTGAAGGGACTGGTTTTCAGAGGGCTAGTATGGACATTGTGGACTGAATGGATTCTTGGACGCGTAGAAACATAGAAAATAGGTGCAGGAGTAGGCCATTCGGCCCTTCGAACCTGCACCGCCATTCAATATGATCATGGCTGATCATCCAACTCAGCATCCTGTACCTGCCTTCTCTCCATACCCCCTGATCCCTTTAGCCACAAGGGCCACATCTAACTCCTCTTAAATATAGCCAATGAATGGGCCTCAACTACCTTCTGTGGCAGAGAGTTCCAGAGATTCACCACTCTCTGTGTGAAAAATGTTTTTCTCATCTCGGTCCTAAAGGATTTCCCCTTTATCCTTAAACTGTGACCCCTTGTCCTGGACTTCCCCAACATCGGGAACAATCTTCCTGCATCTAGCCTGTCCAACCCCTTAAGAATTTTGTAAGTTTCTATAAGATCCCCCCTCAATCTTCTAAATTCTAGCGAGTACAAGCCAAGTCTATCCAGTCTTTCTTCATATGAAAGTCCTGACATTCCAGGAATCAGTCTGGTGAACCTTCTCTGTACTCCCTCTATGGCAAGAATGTCTTTCCTCAGATTCGGAGACCAAAACTGTTCACAATACTCCAGGTGTGGTCTCACCAATACCCTGTACAACTGCAGTAGAACCTCCCTGCTCCTATACTCAAATCCTTTTGCTATGAATGCTAACATACCATTCACTTTCTTCACTGCCTGCTGCACCTGCATGCCTACTTTCTTTTTTTTTTTCTTACATTTTTATTGATTTTTAAGAGATATATTCAAAACAGTGCAACACCATCACCATAAATAAAACAAAGTAAGAAAAACAGCAATCAAAATAAAAAAATAAGTAGATCGGGGGGGGAAAAAAAATAAGTAAATAAATAAAAAAATTGGATTAAGACCGTGTGGTTCACTTACCAAATGAAAAACAGAAAAAACATTACATTGATTAGTTATCTGGAGATAATTCAACATTCATACAAACATACCATCTAGTTCTATATAACGCAATCTTCCCATATCTAGCTCGGCATTTATCTAATTGGTGTCATGGCTCAAATAAACAGTCAATTTTTCCCAGAACTTCTCAAATGAATTCTCCTTGACTCTCCAGGAATATGTCAATTTCTCCATATTAAAGATGTCTCGCACAATTTCTAACCACTGTTCCTGTTTTGGACTTTTTACATTAAGCCACTGCCTGGTAATGGCCTTCTTACTTGCTGCAAAACTTTAATCAAATATGTACCTTCTATTTTTACACTATCTTTAATACGCCCCAGATACATCACAGGGCAGGTATTTGGGATTTTATAACCCAAGATATTATTTACAGCTGCATTAACATTTTCCCAGTATGGCCTTATCTTTACACAGTTCCAGAAAATATGCGAGTGGTCTGCCTCCGTACTCCCACACAGCCTCCAACAGTGTTGTTGGACAACAAGTTGTCGGCTTTTTATTTTGGGTGTTATAAAAAAGCGAGATAGATTCTTCCAGCAAAATTCTCTCCATACTAGTGAGCTTGTGGATGAACATTGTGTTTCACACATTTGATACCATTCTTCTTCTGTTATTTGAATCTTTAATTCTGCTTCAAATTTAGTTTTTATGTAGAGCGTTGATTCTCCCCCGCTTTCCACCAGAGCTTGGTAGAAAGCAGAGATGACCCGAGACCCTTTCTGTTTATATGCATCCACAATCACCTTGATCACATTATTTGAAGTTTCACCTAGTTCTGGCCTTATCTCTTTTGTAAAGTAGTCTCTTAATTGCAAGTATCTAACAAAATCTTTGTTTTCGAGACCATACTTTGACTTTAAATCTTGGAAGCTCATAAACTCGCCATTTTCTGAAATTGTATACATTGCCGTTATGCCTTTTTGTGCCCATTCTTTGAATTTTGAATCATACACCCCTGGCTTAAACTTTGAGTCATATGCGAACCACTTCAATGCGTGAACCCCTCTTTTTAATTTATATTTTTCCACTATAACATTCCATATTTCTAACATAAATGCTGCTATTGGACCCATAGCATGTCTCAAAGCCCCTCTCAGATATTTGTCTCCCACCAAAATCTGGGTCTGGTAACGCTGTATCTCCCTTTCCATTTCTTTCCATCGAGATTCATAATCAGGTCTACACCAACAAGCCAGAGTTCTGAGTTGAGCTGCAGAAACGTATTTCCTCAGATTTGGTAAAGCCATTCCACCCTTGCTTTTCGGCAGTTGAATTGTTGTTAGTTTTATTCTTGGTTTTTTGCTATTCCAAATGAATCTAGAGATCATTTTATCCCAGGCTATGAATTTATCTCGGGGGACATTAATTGGGAGAGATTGGAATAAATATAGTAGTTTAGGTAGGGTATTCATTTTTACCGTTTGTATTCTGGCACTGAAGTCTAGAGGAAGGGTCGACCACCTCTCAACATCCTTTTTGATGTTTTCTTCAATTTTGTTATAATTAGTTTCAAACAAGTTGGAAAGTGTTTTGGTTATAGTTACACCAAGATACTGCATCATTTTAGCGTTCCATTTCAGATTATATGCATCTCTGATTTGTTGGGATGGAGAATAATTGAATGAAAGAATTTGTGTTTTTGTTATATTCAATTTATACCCTGAGTGGTATCCATATGTTTCAAATAGGTTCATTAGATTTGGGAGACATATATCTGGTCGTTAAAGAAAAATAATGATATCATCAGCGAAAAGACCAATTATATGTTCTTTCCCCCCTATTGTGACCCCCTGCAGGTCTTCTCTCTGCCTTATTGCTTGTGCTAAGGGTTCAATATACAAAACAAAGATAGTAGGAGAAAGACAGCATCCTTGCCTTGTGCCCCTCTCTAACTGGATCCTTTTTGATGTTTCCATTTACCTTAATCCTAGCTGTAGGCTCCTGATATATTGTTTTAATACACCGAATTGCATCTTCATTGAAACCAAATCTCCTCAGTACTTCATATAAAAATACCCAACTAACACTATCAAAGGCTTTTTCTGCATCTAAACTGACCAGGACCATATTTGTATCCTTTCTTTGAGCATTATCCACAATGTGGAGGGTTCTTCTAATATTATCCTGTGTTTGACGCCCCCGAATAAATCCAGTTTGGTCTTCATTAATCAGATCTGGTACAAAAGTCTTGAGTCTTTTGCAAATGATTGAGGTAAATAGTTTGTAGTCTACATTTAAAATTGAGATTGGCCTGAAATGTTTACATTGCTCTGTCTTTGCCTTCTTTGTGTAAAATGGTAATAATTGCTTCCTTCCATGATGGGGGAGCCCTGCCCTCTTTAAGGGTCCAGTTAAAGCAAGACAGGAGCAGAGGTTTTAGCTCTTTCTTAAAGACCTTGTACCATTCTGGTGGAAATCCATCGCTGCCTGGTGATTTACTAGCCTTGAGTCTACTGATTGCAGCTTCCAGCTCATTAACCGTAAATTGTGAAGTAATGGTATTATTTTGTGTCTCACCAATGGATGGCAGATCAAGTGAGTTAAGAAAACTTCTCATTGTCCTTTCGTCAGCTGATGGTGGTTTAGAATAGAGTTTCTTATAGTATTCTTCAAATATTCTTTCTATCTCATCTGGCTCATGTGATAATTGATTGGTTTTAGGATCTCTTATTTTATGAATTGTATTAGAGGCCTGCTGTTTACGCAGGAGTCTGGCCAGGAGTCTAGTTGCTTTTGGACCTGCTTCATAATAGGTCTGCTTTACGAATCTTGCCCTTTTTTCCCATATCTCCCCTGACGATCTCATCTATCTCCCCCCTTTTTTCCTTAATCTGTTTTAGTACCAACTGATCCTGTATGTTTTTATGTTTTTTCTCCAATTCTTTCAGTTTTTCTACTTTATGTTCATACGTAGCTAGCCGGGCCTTTTTTTGTGATGATGTCAGGGCGATCAGCTTTCCACGTATAACTGCCTTCATAGCATCCCACAGTATTAAAGGATCCACATCCCCGTTATCATTCTCTTCTATGTACCTTTTTATCTCTTCCCTTATTTGTTCTACATTTGCCTTATTATTCAGAATACCCACATTGAGCCTCCAAACAGTATTTCTTTTTCTACTATTCAGGTGTACTGTCAAGCTGATCGCACTGTGATCAGATACATCTGCCACCTCGATTTTACACTCTGTGATCCTGTGACTTTCACCCGTATTCATTAAAAAGTAGTCAATCCTGGAGTAGACTGAGTGAGGTACTGAATAGTGTGTGTAGTCCCTTCCTAAAGGGTGAAGTTCTCTCCAAACATCAATTAGGCCCATTTCCTGTACTGATGTGTTAATAAACTTGGTCAGATGCATCTTGGGTTTTTTAGGCTTGTTGTATCCAAATTATGATTCATGACCACATTGAAGTCCCCTCCACATATCAAAATACCTTCAGTCTCTAAAGCAATAATGTCAAACAGAGTTTTGAAAAAACATTTGGTACTCTCTGGGGGGGCATATACATTGATCAGTGTCACTACTTTGTTTTCCAACTTTCCTTTAACTAATACATACCTTCCCTCTTTGTCCCTGACTTCTTTATGGCATTCAAATTGGACTGCTTTTGTAATAAGGATAGCCACGCCCCTCTTTTGGCTAGTTTTATAGGAACTATAAAATGCATTTCTAAAGCCAAAGTGTTTTAATTTCTCATGTTCTTGTTGAGGCAGGTGGGTTGCTTATAAAAATAGTACCTGGGCCTTTTCTTTTTTCAATTTAGCCAGGACCTTGCTCCTTTTAACTGGATTATTCATCCCATTTACATTGAGTGACACCAATTTGATAGTATTACGTGACATTCAATTTACCTACTCCTGTCTTGCATTCATAAATCTCCAGATAACTTGAAACTGTGCAGGTCTGAACATCTGGACAACATGTGCCAAATAAAAAAAAGGAAAGAAAAGAAAAAACAGTTGACTTCCAAGTAAGGGTGATTCCTTTCCATCCCGAGTCCCCGTTGGCAGGTATAGGGGAAAACCTCCTCCCAGAGGGCGCCTCACTAGAGGTGAAACACTCCATTTCACGCATCCTAGTATCGTCCAACGTCATCCGATAGCACTTATTTTTTAGTCCAAAAGAATTTGTGACACAATAAAAGCTAGTTGGATGGGGTCTGCTCAGACTCCTGTAGTCGCTCTCTTGCTGTCTCACTCTTATCTTCACTCCTCTTTCCAACTCTCTGCCATGTCAAAGCCTGGAGAAGACGCTCCATCTCTGGGTCCGCCAGCTCCTCAGCGCTGTAATCAGGTGTCTCCACGGAGTAGCCTCTCCTCCTCAACTCCTGTGCTGCATCCTGTGCACTGTGATATGTGCATGTTCCTGAGTCCCAGTGAATACGCATCTTGTCCAGCGGGGTCTGGAAGCGGACACCTCTCTCCTTCAGGGCCCTCTTTATTCCCTTATATGCCTTGCGCTTCTGGACAACCTCCGTTGCATAGTCGTGGTCAAATGATAGACGTCGCCCGTCAATCATTATCTTCTTTCCCCAGGCCTTTTTCAATACCATTTCTTTGGTATTAAACTCCAGGAAATTTACCACTATAGACCTAGGTGGTGAATTACCTTCCGGTTTGTGAGCCAAAGCTCTGTGCGTGTGCTGGATCCGTACGTTGGTGTCCGTTGTTATTACGAGTTCAGTTTTTAAAAGTTGCTCCACAAATTCAGACATAGATTTACCTTCTTTCTCTTCAGGTACGCCGTAGATAGTACAAACTAGACTAAGTAGGATCCGTTGGGTTCCAGCTTCACATGGGAGGGCTGGTCCCCCAATGCAATATTCCACCTCTCCACCAATTCCAATATTGCTGGCCAGTGGGGGGGGGGGGGGGGGGGGGGGGGGGGGGGGGGGGGGGGGGGGGGGGGGGGCTTTCTGGAGCGCTAGCATGGGTGTTGTGGGCTGAAGGGACTGGTTTCCAGAGGGCTAGTATGGACATTGTGGGCCGAATGGATTCTTGGGCTGGCAGCTCAGTCACTGAGACGTGGCAGCTCACAAAGTCACACAGGCCTGCTGGTGGGCTGGCAGCTCACAAATTCGGGCCTGGTTAGCTAGCAGCTCAGAAACTGACAGAAATTCTGCTGAAAACAGGTGACAGACTGTGAGAGAGAAGGGGGAGAGGGCGGACAATCAATTTTAGACATTTTCATCTTTTTTTACAGATCACAGCAATGAAGGAGGAAAGCCTATCCTTGCGTGTATCTCTGGAGCGCTAGTATGGCGGTTGTGGGGTGAAGGGACTGGTTTTCAGAGGGCTAGTATGGACATTGTGGACTGAATGGATTCTTGGACGCGTAGAAACATAGAAAATAGGTGCAGGAGTAGGCCATTCGGCCCTTCGTGCCTGCACCGCCATTCAATATGATCATGGCTGATCATCCAACTCAGCATCCTGTACCTGCCTTCTCTCCATACCCCCTGATCCCTTTAGCCACAAGGGCCACATCTAACTCCCTCTTAAATATAGCCAATGAACTGGCCTCAACTACCTTCTGTGGCAGAGAGTTCCAGAGATTCACCACTCTCTGTGTGAAAAATGTTTTTCTCATCTCGGTCCTAAAGGATTTCCCCCTTATCCTTAAACTGTGACCCCTTGTCCTGGACTTCCCCAACATCGGGAACAATCTTCCTGCATCTAGCCTGTCCAACCCCTTAAGAATTTTGTAAGTTTCTATAAGATCCCCCCTCAATCTTCTAAATTCTAGCGAGTACAAGCCGAGTCTATCCAGTCTTTCTTCATATGAAAGTCCTGACATCCCAGGAATCAGTCTGGTGAACCTTCTCTGTACTCCCTCTATGGCAAGAATGTCTTTCCTCAGATTTGGAGACCAAAACTGTACACAATACTCCAGGTGTGGTCTCACCAAGACCCTGTACAACTGCAGTAGAACCTCCCTGCTCCTATACTCAAATCCTTTTGCTATGAATGCTAACATACCATTCGCTTTCTTCACTGCCTGCTGCACCTGCATGCCTACTTTCAATGACTGGTGTACCATGACACCCAGGTCTCGTTGCATCTCCCCTTTTCCTAATCGGCCACCATTTAGATAATAGTCTACTTTCCTGTTTTTGCCACCAAAGTGGATAACCTCACATTTATCCACATTATACTGCATCTGCCATGCATTTGCCCACTCACCCAGCCTATCCAAGTCACCTTGCAGCCTCCTAGCATCCTCCTCACAGCTAACACTGCCCCCCAGCTTCGTGTCATCCACAAACTTGGAGATGTTGCATTCAATTCCCTCGTACAAATCATTAATATATATTGTAAATAGCTGGGGTCCCAGCACTGAGCCTTGCGGTACTCCACTAGTCACTCCCTTGCATTCTGAAAAGGATCCGTTTACTCCTACTCTTTGCTTCCTGTTTGATAGCCAGTTCTCTATCCATATCAATACTGAACCCCTAATACCGTGTGCTTTAAGTTTGTACACTAATCTCTTATGTGGGACCTTGTCGAAAGCCTTCTGAAAGTCCACATATAACACATCCACTGGTTCTCCCTTATCCACTCTACTAGTTACATCCTCGAAAAATTCTATAAGATTCGTCAAACATGATTTACCTTTCGTAAATCCATGCTGACTTTGTCCAACGATTTCACCACTTTCCAAATGTGCTGCTATCCCATCTTTCATAACTGACTCTAGCAGTTTCCCCACAGACTAACTGTTCTGTAATTCCCCGTTTTCTCTCTCCCTCCCTTTTTAAAAAGTGTGGTTACATTGGCTACCTTCCAATCCTCAGGAACTACTCCAGAATCTAAAGAGTTTTGAAACATTATCACTAATGCATCCACTACTTCTGGGGCTACTCTGGGATGCAGCCTATCCGGCCCTGGGGATTTATCGCCCTTTAATCCATTCAATTTACCTAACACCACTTCCCGGCTAACCTGGATTTCACAGTTCCTCCATCTCATTTGACCCGCAGTCCCCTGCTATCTCTGACAGATTATTTATGTTTTCCTTAGTGAAGACGGAACCAAAGTAGTTATTCAATTGGTCTGCCATACCCTTGTTCCCATGATCAATTCACCTGTTTCTGACTGCAAGGGACCTACATTTGTTTTAACTAATCTCTTTCTCTTCACATATCTATAAAAACTTTTGCAGTCAGTTTTTATGTTCCCTGCCAGTTTTCTTTCATAATCTATTTTCTCTTTCCTAATTAAGCCATTTGTCCTCCTCTGGACTGAATTTCTCCCAGTCCTCAGGTAGGCTGCTTTTTCTGGCTGATTTGTACGCTTCATCTTTTGTTTTGATACTATCCCTGATTTCCCTTGTTATCCACGGATGCACTACCTTCACTGATTTATTCTTTTGCCAAACTGGGATGAACAATTGTTGTAGTTCATCCATGCAGCCTTTAAATGCCTTCCATTGCATATCCACCGTAAACCCTTCAAGAATCAATTGCCAGTCAATCTTGGCCAATTCATGTCCCATACCCTCAAAGTTACCTTTCTTTAAGTTCAGAACCCTTGTTTCTGAATTAACAATGTCACTCTCTATCCTAATGAAGAACTCAACCATATTATGGTCACTCTTCCCCAAGGGACCATGCACAACAAAACTCCTAACTAACCCTTCCTCATTACTCAATACCCAGTCTAGAATAGCCTGCTCTCTCATTGGTTCCTCTACATGTTGGTTTAGAAAACTATCCTGCATACATTGCAAGAAATCCACTTCCTCAGCACCCCTGCCAATTTGATTCACCCAATCTATATGTAGTTTGAAGTCACCCATTATAACTTTGTTGCACACATTTCTAATTTCCTGTTTGATGCCATCCCCAACTCCACCACTACTGTTAGGTGGCCTGTACACAACTCCCACTAGCGTTTTCTGCCCCTTAATGTTTCGCAGCTCTACCCATATCGATTCCACATCCTCCAAGCTAATGTCCTTCCTTTCCATTGCGTTAATCTCCTCGCTAACCAGCAACGCTACCACACCTCCTTTTCCTTTCTGTCTATCCCTCCTGAATATTGAATATCCCTGGATGTTCAGCTCCCAGCCTTGGTCACCCTGGAGCCATGTCTCCGTGATCCCAACTATATCATAATCATTAATAGCTATCTGCACATTCAACTCATCCACCTTATTATTAATGCTCTTTGCATTGAGACACAAAGCCTTCAGGCTTGATTTTACAACGCTCTTACCCCTTATACAATTATGTTGAAAAGTTGCCCTTTTTGATTTTTGCCCGGGATTTGTCTGCCTGCCACTTTTACTTTTCATCTTGCTACCTATTGCTTCTACCCTCATTTTACACCCCTCTGTCTCTCTGCTCACACATTTAAGAACCTCACCACCTCTTATTCTCTGTTTATTATTTTTTTCTTCTTTCCCCCCTACATGTTAACCATATAACCATATAACAATTACAGCACAGAAACAGGCCATCTCGGCCCTACAAGTCCATGCCGAACAACTTTTTTTCCTTAGTCCCACCTGCCTGCACTCATACCATAACCCTCCATTCCCTTCTCATCCATATGCCTATCCAATTTATTTTTATATGATACCAACGAACCTGCCGCCACCACTTCCACTGGAAGCTCATTCCACACCGCTACCACTCTCTGAGTAAAGAAGTTCCCCCTCATGTTACCCCTAAACTTCTGTCCCTTAATTCTGAAGTCATGTCCTCTTGTTTGAAACTTCCCTATTCTCAAAGGGAAAAGCTTGATCACGTCAACTCTGTCTATCCCTCTCATCATTTTAAAGACCTCTATCAAGTCCCCCCTTAACCTTCTGCGCTCCAGAGAATAAAGACCTAACTTATTCAACCTATCTCTGTAACTTGGTTGTTGAAACCCAGGCAACATTCTAGTAAATCTCCTCTGTACTCTCTCCATTTTGTTGACATCCTTCCTATAATTGGGCGACCAAAATTGTACACCATACTCCAGATTTGGTCTCACCAATGCCTTGTACAATTTTAACATTACATCCCAGCTTCTATACTCAATGCTCTGATTTATAAAGGCTAGCATACCAAAAGCTTTCTTTACCACCCTATCTATATGCGATTCCACCTTCAAGGAACTATGCACGGTTATTCCCAGATCCCTCTGTTCAACTGTATTCTTCAATTCCCTACCATTTATCATGTACGTCCTATTTTGATTTGTCCTGCCAAGGTGTAACACCTCACATTTATCAGCATTAAACTCCATCTGCCATCTTTCAGCCCATTTTTCCAAATGGCCTAAATCACTCTGTAGACTTTGGAAATCCTCTTCATTATCCACAACACCCCCTATCTTGGTATCATCTGCATACTTACTAATCCAATTTACCACCCCTTCATCCAGATCATTGATGTACATGACAAACAACAAAGGACCCAACACAGATCCCTGAGGCACCCCACTAGTCACCTGCCTCCAACCCGACAAACAGCCATCCACCATTACCCTCTGGCTTCTCCCATTCAGCCACTGCTGAATCCATCTTGCTATTCCTGCATTTATACCCAACAGTTTAACCTTCTTAACCAACCTTCCATGAGGAACCTTGTCAAAGGCCTTACTAAAGTCCATATAGACAACATCCACTGCTTTACCCTCGTCAATTTCCCTAGTAACCTCTTCAAAAAATTCAAGAAGATTAGTCAAACATGACCTTCCAGGCACAATTCCATGTTGACTGTTCCTAATCAGACCCTGTTTATCCAGATGCTTATATATATTATCTCTAAGTATCTTTTCCATTAATTTGCCCACCACTGAAGTCAAACCAACAGGTCTATAATTGCTAGGTTTACTCTTAGAACCCTTTTTAAACAATGGAACAACATGCGCAGTACGCCAATCCTCGGGGACTATTGGGTCTGAGTACTTCCCTTCTCTGTTCCTGCCTCACACACTGTCTACTAGCTTTCTCTATTTGAGTCCCTGCCCCCCAACCGTTCTAGTTTAAAGTCTCCGCAGTAGACTTTGCAAATCTCCCCGCCAGGATATTGGTCCCCCTTGGGTTCAAGTGCAACCCGTCCTTTTTGTACAGGTCCCACCTTCCACAAAAGAGGTCCCAATGATCCAGAAACTTGAATCCCTGCCCTCTGCACCAGTCCCTCAGCCACGCATTTATCCTCCAACTCGCTCCATTCCTACTCTCACTGTCGCGTGGCACAGGCAGTAATCCCGAGAATGTTACCTTTGCGGTCCTTCTCCTTAACTCTCCTCCTAACTCCCTAAATTCTCCTTTCAGGACCTCTTCTCTTTTTCTACCTATGTCATTGGTACCTATATGCACCACAACCTCGGGCTCCTCGCCCTCCCATTTCAGGATATCTTGGACACGTTCAGACACATCCCAGACCCTGGCACCAGGGAGGCAAACTACCATCCGGGTCTCCACAGATCTCCTATCTAACCCCCTAACTATAGAGTTCCTTATTACTACTGCCCTCCTCTTCTTTTCCTTACCCTTCTGAGCAACAGGGCCGGTCTCTGTACCGGAGGCCTGGCCACTGTTGCTACCCCCAGGTAGGCTGTCCCCCTCAACAGTACTCAAACAGGAGTACTTATTGTCAAGGTGTACAGCCACCGGGGTACTCTCTAGTCCCTGCCTGTGCCCCTTGTCCCTCCTAACCGTGACCCACTTGCCTGCCTCCTGTGGTCTTGGAGTGACCACCTCTCTGTAACTCCTCTCAATGACTTCCTCGCTCTCCCTGACCAGACGGAGGTCATCGATCTGCTGCTCCAGGTTCCTAATACGGTCCCTTAAGAGCCACATCTCGACGCACCTGGCGCAGATATGGACGTTTGGAAGGCTATCGGATTCCTTGACCTCCCACATCTGACATCCAGAACAGTAAACTGCTCTGGCACTCATACTCCCCTCTTACCTAGGATACAATACAAAGTACAATATAATACAATGCACAATACAAAGTACAATATATACTGCTACAATACAATACAATCAGCAGGGATCTGACTCCTGACTGACCTGCAGTTCAGTGAGTCATGGCTGGTGGGCTGGCACTTCAGTCACTTACAGCTGGTGTGGCAGTTCACTCAGTTACCCCTCCTCCCTTCACCCTGCTCCTTTCCATCCCCCCCCCCCCCCCCCATGCATTCAGTCCATCTCCCCTCAACCTCCCCCCCCATGCACTCTTAGTGTCTCTCCGACAGCGCAGCCATTCTTGCCTATTAGGTACCTGAAGTGGGTGCGTGTGCGGGGCTCTTCCAGAGTGTGCACATGTGCGGAGATTTCAGGCGGGAAAGGCCTGCGGAATCAGCCATGTTTGACAGATGTTTCCGAGTTTAAATATTAAAGAGCTGAGCTTGTCTCATGCAGCTACAACGGTATCCATCAATGGCCATACACTTAATGTACTACTTGATTCTGGCAGTTCAGAAAGTTTTATGTGAACAAGTTGTGTCTCGACTAAATCTAACTATAATTCCTTCAAATAGAGAAATCTCGATGGCTCTGACAACTCTCAACACTCAAATTATTGGATCTTGTATTGTAGACTTTATTCTGAACAAAACTAGCTATAAATCTGTATGTCTTGGTATTTTGAAAAATTTGTGTAGTGATATAATTCTAGGTCAGGATTTTCAGAAACAGCACAGATCACTTCAAATAATGTATGAAGGAACTATTCCTGATCTTGTATTGTCAAAGCCACCAGTATTGTGTAGTCTTTCTGCTGCATCTGTTGAGTGTTCTTCATTTATTCACAAATTTATCCTCTAATTATCCCAATTGCTACAAAATCAAGACATTTTAGTAAAGATGATAGGAACTTTATCAAAACAGAAGTAACTAATCTTTTACAAGAAGGTATCCTAGAACCCAGCTCTTCCCCTTGGAGGGCACAAGTTGGCGTGGTTAAGGACCCCTTGGAGGGACATAGTAAGAGACTCTGCATTGATTACTCTCAAACTATAAACCAGTTCATGGAGCTTGATACATATCCATTACCTCGTATAGAAGAGATTATCAATACATTCCCTAAGTATAAGATATCCTCTACTTTTGACCTAAAAAGTGCTTCCTACCAAATTCCTTTGAAAGAATCAGTTGTACACCAGCTGTAAAAGAAATTATACCACTACTACAGAGTTCCTTTTGGTGTAACTAATGGCGTGACTGTTTTTCAGAGAGAGATGGACAAACTTGTAGAACAGGAAAACATTAAACATAGAAACATAGAAAATAGGTGCAGGCCATTCGGCCCTTTGAGCCAGCACCGCCATTCATTGTGGTCATGGCTGATCGTCCCCTATCAATAACCAGTGCCTGCCTTCTCCCCATATCCCTTGACTCCACTAGCAACTAGAGCTCTATCTAACTCTCTCTTAAATCCATCCAGTGATTTGGCCTCCACTGCCGTCTGTGGCAGAGAATTCAATAAATTCACAACTCTCTGGGTGAAAAAGTTTTTTCTCACCTCAGTCCTAAATGACCTCCCTTTTATTCTAAGACTGTGGTCCTTGGTTCTGGACTCGCCCAACATTGGGAACATTTTTCCTACATTTAGCTTGTCTAGTCCTTTTATAATTTTATATGTTTCTATGAACCCCCTCATCCTTCTAAACTCCAGTGAATACAAGCCTAGTCTTTTCAATCTTTCCTCATATGACAGTCCCGCCATCCCAGGGATCAATCTTGTGAACCTACGCTGCACTACCTCAATCACAAGGATGTCCTTCATCAAATTAGGAGACCAAAACTGTACACAATACTCCAGATGTGGTTTCACCAGAGCCCTATACAACTGCAGAAGAACCTCTTTACTCCTACACTGAAATCCTGTTGTTATGAAGGCCAACATTCCATTAGCTTTCTTCACTGCCTGCTGTACCTGTACGCCAACTTTCAGTGACCGGTGTACAAGGACACCCAGGTCTCGCTGTACCTCCCCCTTACCTAACCTAACCCCGTTGAGATAATAATCCGCCCCCTTGTTTTTGCCGCCAAAGTTCAAGTTCAAGTTCAAGTTAGTTTATTGTCATGTGTCCCTGTATAGGACAATGAAATTCTTGCTTTGCTTAAGCACACAGAAAATAGTAGGCATTTACTACAAAACAGATAAATGTGTCCATATACCATGATATAAATATATACACACATGAATAAATAAACTGATAGTGCAAATAACAGAAAGTGGTTGGTAATAATCAGAGTTTTGTCCGAGCCAGGTTTAATAGCCTGATGGCTGAGGGGAAGTAACTATTCCTGAACCTGGTTGTTGCAGTCTTCAGGCTCCTGTACCTTCTACCTGAAGGTAGCAGGGAGATGAGTGTGTGGCCCGGATGGTGTGGGTCTTTCATGATACTGCCAGCCTTTTTGAGGCAGCGACTGCGATAGATCCCCTCGATGGAAGGAAGGTCAGAGCCGATGATGGACTGGGCAGTGTTTACTACTTTTTGTAGTCTTTTCCTTTCCAGGGCGCTCAAATTGCCGAACCAAGCCACGATGCAACCGGTCAGCATGCTCTCGACTGTGCACCTGTAGAAATTAGAGAGAGTCTTCCTTGACAATCCGACTCTCCGTAATCTTCTCAGGAAGTAGAGGCGCTGATGTGCTTTTTTGATGATTGCATTAGTGTTCTCGGACCAGGAAAGATCTTCAGAGATGTGCACGCCCAGGAATTTGAAGCTCTTGACCCTTTCAACCATCGACCCGTTGATATAAATGGGGCTGTGGGTCCCCCTCCTACTCCTTCCAAAGTCCACAATCAGTTCCTTGGTATTGCTGGTGTTGAGGGCCAGGTTATTGCGCTGGCACCATATGGACAGTTGCTCGATCTCTCTTCTGTACTCTGACTCATCCCCATCAGTGATACGCCCCACAATAGTGGTGTCGTCAGCGAACTTGATGATGGAGTTCGCACTGTGGTTCGCTACGCAGTCATGGGTATAGAGTGAGTACAGCAGGGGGCTGAGCACGCAGCCTTGAGGTGCTCCCGTGCTGATTGTTATTGAGGCTGACACATTTCCACCAATACGAACAGACTGTGGTCTGTGGACGAGGAAGTCGAGGATCCAGTTGCAGAGGGATGCGCAGAGACCCAGTTCTGCGAGTTTGGTAACCAGTTTGGAGGGGATGATTGTGTTAAATGCCGAGCTGTAATCAATGAATAACAGCCTGACATATGAGTGGATAACCTCACATTTATCTATATAATACTGCATCTGCCATGCATCTGCCCACTCACTCAACCTGTCCAGGTCACCCTGCAACCTCCTAACATCCTCTTCACAGTTCGCATTGCCACCCAGCTTTGTGTCATCTGCAAACTTGCTAGTGTTGCTCCTAATTCCCTCTTCCAAATCATTACTGTATATGGTAAACAGTTGTGGCCCCAACACTGAGCCTTGCGGCACTCCACTCGCCACTGCCTCCCACTCTTTGCTTCCGGTCTGCCAACCAATTTTCTATCCATGTCAACACCCTACCCCCAATACCATGTGCTCTAATTTTAGTCACCAGTCTCCCGTTTGGGACCTTATCAAAGGCTTACTGAACGTCCTAGATACACTACATCCACTGGCACCCCTTCATCCATTTTACTTGTCACATCCTCAAAAAATTCCAGAAGATTAGTCAAGCATGATTTCCCTTTCATAAATCTATGTTGACTTGGACTGGCCTGGTTGCTGGTGCTGGCCTGGCTGCTGCTGCTGGCCTGGCTGCTGGTGCTGGTCTGTCTGCTGGTGCTGGCCTGTCTGCTGGTGCTGGCTTTGCTGCTGGAAGCAAGGACGTTCTCATAGAAGCTCCTGGCCTGCTCCCCGTCCAACCCTTCCTCCCTGGGTTGGGGAGAAGAGGGCACAAGCGCCTCCATCCTCCACCACCCGGGCGAAGCTGATCAGATGCCGGTGGCTCATTGCAAACAGCTTTTCACTGCACCTCGGTCAACAATATCCTAACTGAGCAGCCTGTCTCGATGGTGCCAGCGCACAGCTTCAGAGCAGAAATAAAACAAGCATCAATGCTCTTGGTCTTTCACCCCACACATAATAATTCCTCGGGTCTCTGCAAGGAGTCAATGGCTTGGAGTTGATTCCAGAGAGGATTATATCCACTGCTGGAGATCCCTTAAGCCTCAAGGTGTCTCTGGAGAAGGGTCTCAGCCCGGAATGTCACCTATAGGGAGGTTTCACGGCAGTCGGGTCACGACCCATGACCCGTACTTTTGCTACGCTACTCCAAATGGATGGACTGCAGGTGGGCGCTTACTATTGTTTCCAGCGTAGGGGGCCCGTTAAAACCCCACCGCTGAAATTGTCAATTTTTGCGCTGTAAATAATTATGGAAATCGGGATAAGCGTGAGAGACATTTGGCATACTTCAGAATTCCAAAAGTGAGGAGAAATGACGGTAGATAGAAACAAGAGCTGAAGGGACAACAACAGCCAGAGTGCTTGGCGAACATTGGCTGTTTGCTCACTGCATTTCATCAAGTAAGGCAGTATTTGTGTTTTTTCTTGATTTCTTTGGCATCTAAAAAGTTTCAGAAGTGATAAATCTGGCTGTAATTTTTTTAAATCGCCCATGGTTCTCGTGGGTTTTTACATACAAAATGAAAACGCATCGGAAGAAAAACTTACAGCCAGATTTATCACTTCTGAGAACTTTTAGATACCAAAGGAATCAAGAAAAAACACAAATAATGCCTTACTTGATGAAATGCAGTGAGCAAACGCGATAATTCCCAATATTTTCAATGTTTACCAAGCACTTTAGCTGCTGTTGTCCCTTCAGTTCTCGCTTCTCTATACCTTCATTTCGCTTCACGTTTGGAATTCTAAAGTTGGGTACATGTCTCTCACACTTACCCCGACTCCCACAATTTTTTTCAGCGCAAAAATTCAACATTTTGTCGGTTTTTAACAGGTAGGAAAGTACGCGTTTCTAGCATTAATAACATATACCGGAAGTGACGGATGTCCTCCAGATGGATATAGCGGCTCCGTGCGTCAAACCCTATGACCCAGTGACCTTTCGTGCAACCCCCCCTATTCCTCTCTCTCTCTCTCCCCTACAGATGCTGTTCGACCGGCTGAGTAACTGCAGGATTTAGTGACTGTCTTCAGTGTGAAGCAGCAAAGGCAGATCCTTGCTCCACAGCAGCGAGGGGTGATGTGGTCAGGGGGAGGGAGAGAGGCTGCTGTTGTTTGTGGGTCTGTTGGCCTGGGTTAGACTGGGGGCCAAGGCTGGGAGACAAGGCAGAGGGGGAAGGCCGGCTGTACAACTCCAGGCCCAAGGGGCTGCGGATCAACTCCAGGCCCAGGCTGCGGGTCCCTGGCTAGGCCGCGCCGCGGGGGTTGCTGGGAGTTGTAGTCCGCAAAATGCGCGGAAGTGGCCGCGATGGCGACGGAGGTGATGGAGGTAGAAGGGGCACTGGAGCTGGTCAATGTGTGGGGGGGGGGAGGGGGCACTGGAGCTGGTCAATGGGTGGGTGTGGGGGGAGGGGGGGGGGGGGAGCGGAGAACTGGAGCTGTCAATGTGTTGGTGGGGGGAGGGGAGGGGGCACTGGAGCTGGTCAATGTGTGGGGGGGGGGGGAGGGGGCACTGGAGCTGGTCAATGTGTGGGGGGGGGGGGGGGGGGGGGGCACTGAGCTGGTCAATGTGTGGGGGGGAGGGGCACTGGAGCTGGTCAATGTGTGGGGGGGGGGGAGGGGGCACTGGAGCTGGTCAATGTGTGGGGGGGGGGGGGGGAGGGGGGGCACTGGAGATGGTCAATGTGTGGGGGGGGGGAGGGGAATGGAGCTGGTCAATGTTGTGGGGGGGGGGGGGGGGGGGGGGGCACTGGGGGGGGGGGGGGGACTTCTACATTGGGGGGGGAGGGGGAGGGAGGGAGTCTACATGAGGGGGGGGGGGGGGAGGGGGAGGGAGCTCTACATTGAGGGGGGAAGGGGAGGGAGGGAGCTCTACATGAGGGGGAAGGGGAGGAGCTCTACATTGAGGGGGAAGGGGAGGGAGCTCTACATTGAGGGGGGAAGGGGGCGGGGGGAGCTTACATGAGGGGGGGAAGGTGAGGGAGGGAGCTTACATGGGGGGGGGGAAGGGGAGGGAGCTCTACATTGAGGGGGGAGGGGGAGGGAGCTCTACATTGAGGGGGGAAGGGGAGGGAGCTCTACATTGAGGGGGGAGGGAGCTCTACATTGAGGGGGGAAGGGGAGGGAGCTCTACATTGAGGGGGGGAGGGGGAGGGAGCTCTACATTGTGGGGGGAGTTCTACATTGAGGGGGGAGTTCTACATTGAGGGGGGAAGGGGAGGGAGCTCTACATTGAGGGGGAGGGGGAGGGAGCTCTACATTGAGGGGGGAGCTCCACACTGAGGGAGGGGGAGGGGGAGGGGGAGGGGGAGGGAGGGGGGAGGGAGGGGGGGGGGGGGGGAGGTATCAGTGTAAGTTGGCCACTGACAGCAACGTTGTGGAGAGTTGCAGCAATCACGAATGGCCAAACCCAAGGCAAGAACTGGCCTTGCTCAGCCGACGTTTAACCTCTAACGTAGACTGAAGGCACAGTGGCCATAAACTACCCCATCTGTAGGCATCCTGATAGAAATCTTCCCCAAAACACCATCCAGCATAAACCCCCATTGCGCTAGTAGGGTGGGGATGCCAGCATGGGTTTAGTTTAGTTTAGTTTAGAGACACAGCGCGGAAACAGGCCCTTTGGCCCACCAAATCCGTGCCGACCAGCGATTCCCCGCTCACTATCACTGTCGCACAGACACTAGGGACAATTTACAATTTTTACAGAAGTCGTTAACCCACAAACCTGTATGTCTGGAGTTTGTATGATGATACAGGCGTTTTCTGTTCTCTAGGGGCAGCGGATGCAGGCAGTGGGCGGTGAGATGCTGATGGGTGAACTGGATATCACCTCCGATGAGTTCATCCTGGACGAAGTGGACAGTGAGTACCGTTCCTCCTGAGCCTAACGCACAATGGGGGCTGCTTGCTAACCTGTTCGGCTTAACACGACAGCTGTTAATAAAAGGAGATACAAGGAATTGCAGATGTTGGTTTATAATGAGATACAGAGTACTGGAGTAACATAATGGGTGGTCAGACAGAACCTCTGGAGAACAGGGATAAGCAATGTTTTGAGTAAGAAGGGTCTCGACCTATCCATGTTCACCAGAGATGCTGCCTGACCTGCTGAGTTACTGCAGTACTCTGTGAAACGTCACCTATCCATGTTCTCCACAGATGCTGCCTGATCTGCTGAGTTACTCCAGCACTCCGTGAAACGTCGCCTATCCATGTTCTCCAGAGATGCTGCCTGACCCGCTGAGTTACTCCAGCACTGTAGCTTATAATAGGGAGGTTTCACGGCAGTCGGGTCACGACCCATGACCCGTACTGTTGCTACGCTACTCCAAATGGATTACACGCGATGAACTGCAGGTAGGCACTTACTCTTGTTTCCAGCGTAGTGGGCCCGTTAAAATCCGCTGAAATTGTTAATTTTTGCACTAAATAATTATGGAAATCGGGATAAGCGTGTGAGACATTTAGCCTACTTCAGAATTCCAAAAGTGAGGAGAAATGACGGCAGAAGCGAAAGCTGAAGGGACAACAATAGACAGAGTGCTTAGCGAACATTGGCCGTTTGCTCACTGCATTTCATCAACTAAGGTGTTTTTTCTTGATTCCTTTGGCATCTAAAAAGTTTCAGAAGTGATAAATCTGGCTGTAATTTTTTTATATCGCCCATAGTTCCCGTGGGTTTTTACATACAAAATGAAAACGCATCTGAAGAAAAATTTACAGCCAGATTTATCACTTCTGAGATTTTTTAGATACCAAAGGAATCAAGAAAAAACACAAATAATGCCTTACTTGATGAAATGCAGTGAGCAAACGTGATAATTCCCAATATTTTCAATTCCATATCTGCACGACCAATGTTTATCAAGCACTTTAGCTGTTGTTGTCCCTTCAGTTCTCGCTTCTCTATACCTTCATTTCGCTTCACTTTTGGAATTCTAAAGTTGGGTACATGTCTCTCACACTTACCCCGACTCCCACAATTTTTTTCAGCGCAGAAATTCAACATTTTGGCGGTTTTTAACAGGTAGGAAAGTACGCGTTTTTAGCATTAATAACATATACCGGAAGTGACGGATGTCCTCCAGATGGATTTAGCGGCTCCGTGCGTCGAGCCCTCTGACCCAGTGACCTTTCGTGCAACCCCCCTATAATACTTTTGCAGAATTGTCTGTGTGGTTGGTGGGAATTAAGGTGCTAGGATTAATATTGGATTATTGTAGCCAGGAAATTGTACAATTTGTGTGACTTTTAGTGTAAATAACATCAGGTTCAAGAGTTAACAGATGTCCACAAATTTTCTGGAAGTTTTCTTATTGAAATATGTTAGGATTTCTGTTCTTGGAGCGCAGGAGGCTGAGGGGTGATGTTAAAGAGGTGCATGAATTCATGAGGGGAATAGATCGGTTGAGTGTACAATGTATTACACCCAGAGAGGATGATGGATTACTGCCACAAGCTGCTAGAGGAAGTAGTTGAGGCAGATCTATGAAAAGATTAAAATGACATTTGGACAGGGACATGGATCGGAAAGATTTAGAGGGATTTGGGCCAAATGCGGGCAGGATGGGTCATCTTGCTTGGCATGCAGGAGTTGGACCAACAGGCCTGTTTCTATACTGTATGAATTTATGAATCTTGTTCATTGCTGTCTGAGGAAGCATCCCAAAATGCAAAGTCATCTGTCCATTGCCTCCATTGATGATGCCTGAACTGCTGAGTTCCTCCAGCAGTTTGTGTTTTGTTCAAGATTCCAGCATCTGCACTTTCTTGTGTCTCCAGCTTGCAAATTGCAAATCATTCCTTTTCAATTTTACTTTGCATTGCTGCTTTCATCTGAGCTGCAGTGCACCAACCTGTTGAACACTTAATTTGTGCAGAACGTTAGCCTTTCTCAAAGCCTGTATGTCTATTTGAGGAACAGCACCTTATATTCCGCTTGAGCAGCTTACAACCCAGCGGTGCATTCTTGATTTCTCTAACTTCAAATAACCCTTGCGTCGCCTCTCTCTCCGTCCTTCCTCCATCCTAGTTGTTGTTCCAGTTTCAAAGTCGTCTTGTGGAGTCTCATTGTCTGTAACTCGTTTTCACCTAGCTCACAGCTAACAATGACCTGTTTCCTTTATCATCATAACCTTTTTTGCAGATCTTTCATTCATTTGTTCTATATTAACAACCATATCTCTCGTTTTCCTTTCCCCTGACTCACTGAAGAAGGCTTGTATTCACTAAAGTTTAGAAGGATGAGGTCTCGACCCGAAACGTCACCTATTCCTTCTCTCCAGAGATGCTGCCTGTCTCCCTGAGTTAATCCAGCTTTTTGTGTTTAACATCAGTTTAAACCAGCATTTCTAATTTATTCCCGCTCAGTCTATCTTCAAAGATGATTATTTATTACCTTTGCATTGCAGCACACATACAGGCCAACCTCGAGGATGAACTCGTGAAGGAAGCGTTAAAGACTGTAAGTTTACTTCATTTTTAGCATCTTGTCCAAAAGTGTAGGGATCGGATTAATGTTTGTAAAATGGGATTGATTTAGCAGTCGCTGGAGGGACTGCTCACATACGAGCAAATGGTATCTGTGAAGATCTCGGAGAAACCCCGTGCGGTTACGGGGAGAACGTACAACTCCGTTTAGATAGTGCCCATAGTCGGGATCAACCCGGGTCTCCGGTGCTGCAAGTGCTGTAAAGCAGCAACTCTACCACTGCGCCACCGTGCCATTGAGGGAGTGCAGCGTAGGTTTACAAGGTTAATTTCCGGGATGACTGGACTGTCATATATTGAGAGATTGTAACGGCTGGGCTTGTACACTATGGAGTTTAGAAGGATGAGTTGGGTTCTTATTGAAACATATAAGATTATTAAGGGTTTGGACAGGCTAGAGGCAGGAAATATGTTCCCAATGTTGGGGGAGTCCAGAAACAGGTGCCTCAGTTTAAGAATAAGGGGTAAGCCATTTAAAACGGAGGTGAGGAAAAACTTTTTCATCCAGAGAGTTGTGAATCTGTGGAATTCTCTGCCTCAGAAGGCAGTGGGGGCTAATTCTTTGGATGCTTTCATAGAAACATAAAAAATAGGTGCAGGGGGAGGCCATTCGGCCCTTCGAGTCAGCACCGCCATTCATTGTGATCATGGCTGATCGTCCCTTATCAATAACCCGTGCCTGCCTTCTCCCCATATCCCTTGACTCCACTAGCCCCTAGAGCTCTATCTAACTCTCTTAAATTCATCTGGTGACTTGGCCTCCACTGCCCTCTGTGGCAGGGAATTCCATAAATTCACAACTCTCTGGGTGAAAACATTTTTTCTCACCTCAGTCTTAAATGACCTCCCCTTTATTCTAAGACTGTGGCCCCTGGTTCTGGACTCGTCCCATATTGGGAATTTTTTTCCTGCGTCTAGCTTGTCCGGTCCTTTTATAATTTTATATGTTTCTATAAGATTCCCCCTCATCCTTCTAAACTTTAGTGAATACAAGCCTAGTCTTTTCAATCTTTCCTCATATGACAGTCCCGCCATCCCAGGGATTAATCTATGCTGCACTGCCTCGGCACCCAAATTTCCACCAGCCTGGCTGTGTGGCAATAAATTATATCTAATCTAATCTAATCTCAATCACAAAGATTTCCTTCCTCAAATTAGGAGACCAAAACTGTACACAATACTCCAGATGTGGTCTCACCAGAGCCCTATACAACTGCAGAAGAACCTCTTTACTCCTATACTGAAATCCTCTTGTTATGAAGGCCAACATTCCTTTAGCTTTCTTCACTGCCTGCTGTACCTGTAAGCCAACTTTCAGTGACCGTGTACAAGGACGCCCAGGTCTCGCTGCACCTCCCCCTTACCTAACCTAACCCCATTGAGATAATAATCTGCCCCCTTGTTTTTGTCGCCAAAGTGGATAACCTCACATTTATCTATATTATACTGCATCTGCCACGCATCTGCCCACTCACTCAACCTGTCCAGGTCAACCTGCAACCTCCTAACATCCTCTTCACAGTTCACACTGCCAACCAGTTTTGTGTCATGAGAAAGTTGAATAGAGCTCTTAAAGATAGCGGAGTCCGGGGATATGGGGAGAAGGCAGGAACGGGTTACTGATTGTGGATGATCAGCCATGATCACAGTGAATGTCGATGCTGGCTCGAAGGGTTGACTGGCCTCCTCCTGCACCAGTTGTCTATTGTCTATTGAGGTTAATGTTGTGTGGTGTTCAAGAACCTGATGATTGTCTGGAAGGAGCAGGTTCGTGAAGCTGGAGGAGGTGTGAGAGTGGGTTTAACTGAGCTATATTTGTCCACAGGGCGTTGATCTGAGACACTACTCCAAACAGGTGGAGACTGAGTTACAGTATATTGAACATGCCTCCATCAAAGACTGTATCCTTTTCCAAAAACAATCTCCACCATCTGCCTCTGGCGTACCTCATTGGGCTGAAATGGTGCATTTAGTTCCCCTCCCGAGCTTCCTGTAGTGGGAGAGTCTAGGACCAGAGGTCACAGCCTCAAAATTAAAGGATGTTCCTGTAGGAAGGAGATGAGGAGGAATTTCTTTAGGGTGGAATTCATTGCCACACTGGAAGCCAAGGCTATGGATATTTTTAAGGCTGGGATAGATAGATTCTTGATTAGTGTGGGTGTCGGGGGTTATGGGGAGAAGTCAAGAGAATGAGGTAAGAAGGGAGAGATAGATCAGCCACGATTGAATGGTGGAGTAGACATGATGGGCTGAATGGTCTTTTCTGCTCCTATCACTTATGAACTTTAAACAGTTAATTTTTCCTGCAAATGA
Organism: Amblyraja radiata; assembly: GCF_010909765.2. Lineage (NCBI taxonomy): Eukaryota > Metazoa > Chordata > Chondrichthyes > Rajiformes > Rajidae > Amblyraja > Amblyraja radiata. The sequence continues at coordinate 1,750,897 of NC_045970.1, forward strand.
ATGCACACTGGTTTAGTTTCATGTACAGTGAGAAGTGTTTTTGTTGTGTGCTTTCCAATCAGCATAAAGACTATATATGATTAACATCACAGTGTACAGATACAGGATAAAGGGAATAATGTTTAGTGCAAGATAAAGTCAGATTAAAGATAGTCCGAGGGTCTCCAATGAGGTAGATGGGAGGTCAGGACCGCTGTTTAGTTGGTGATAGGATAACAGCTGGGAAGAAAGTGTCCCTGAATCTGGAGATGTGTGCGTATTCAGGCTCCTGTACCTTCTTCTCGATGGTAGCAGCGAGATAAAACATGGCCAGGGTGGTGTGGGTCTCTGATGATGCTGTCGGTCTTTTTGAGGCAACAACTCCTGTGGATCCCTTCGATGGTGGGGAGGTGAGTACCCGTGAAGGACCGGGCAGTGTCCGCCACTCTCTGTACTCACCTTGGCTCCTGGGTGGTGAGTTGCTGACCTGGCTGTGATGCAACCAGTCAGTGTGCTCTCTACTGTACACCTGTGGATGTCTGATAGAGTTGACACAGGGCAGGTACACGCACACTGCCCAGTCCAGCACAGGTACTGACACAGGACAGGTAAATGACCCGGTCCATCACAGGTACGGACACAGGGCAGGTACATGGACAGGTAATGACACAGGGCAGGTACATGGACAGGTAATGACACAGGGCAGGTACATGGACAGGTAATGACACAGGGCAGGTACATGGACAGGTGACGACAGCAGGGTACTCCAGCTCCACCTGCTATGAACTGATCCGTCGTGCTGGGCTCTGGAGGGGTGGGAGTTGTGCTCTTTGCTCTGTTCCCACTGCGTTCCTCAGCGGCCACAACAGACATCAAGGAGAGTGAGAACATCGCCAGCCTGCACAACCAGATCACAGCCTGTGACACCATCCTGGAGGTAAGTGGGTGCGGCCACAGCCTTGAGGGCACTGCCATAGTGATACTGGCAGGGTCGTGGCCAGCGACTCCACTGGGCTGCTCTTGTATGGAGGTCAACGAGGATGTTGCCCGGACTAGAGGGTGTGAGCTGTTGGGAGAAGTTGAGTAGGCTGGGTCTCTATTCCATGGAGCACAGGAGGATGAGGGGAGATCTTACAGAGGTGTACAAAATCATGAGAGGAATAGATCGGGTAGAAACACAGGCCAACAATGTCCCAGCTACACTAACCCCACTTGCCTGCGCTTGGTCCATAAACCTGCAAACCTGTCCTATCCACGTACCTTTCTTAAACGATGGGATAGTCCCAGCCTCAACTACCTCCTCTAGCAGCCTGTTACATACATCCACCTGTGTGAAAAAGTTACCCCTCAGATTCCTATTGAATCTTTTCCCCTTCACCTTGAACCTATGTCCTCTGGTCCTCGATTCTCCCACTCTGGGTAAAAGACTCTCCATCTACCCGATGTATTCCTCTCATGATTGTGTACACCTCTGTAAGATCACCCCTCATCCTCCTACACACCATGGAACTATAATATTAGACAACTTTGGTCTGTTGCGATATTGAAGGTTATGGGAAATGTCAGGGAAGTAATGCTCGAGCTAAAATCAAATTAGTTGTGATCCCATTGAATGGGGCTCGGGTTCAGTGGTCTATTTTTGTTCCAGTTCCATATGACCTTGCCCGGAGTACCATACACTGCATCAAGGGAAGGAGATATACTTGTATTACAGGCAGTATTAGAGAATGCTTTCTGGGTTTTTGTTATCTCTGGAAATCCATAATAGCCAACACACTCGGGAGTTCAGTGGAATGAGATGTTGTCTCACTGAAACATAGAGTCGTGCGAGACTTTGATGCAGTGGGTCTAAGGTAGCAGAGTTTAGCAATACTGAGCTTCAAGACAAATAGACTGGGCAAAGCAGAAATGAGACCAAATATTGCACATTTACAGAAAAATGGTCCACAAATTTACTAAAAATCCTGCCCGGTCCAATTTTAGATACATTTGGTGTTCTGCATGTGGTAATACCCATACAGTGAGTGGTAAAAGCAAATGCAGACTTTGTGATCTCTTTGAGAGCTAAACGATCAGCTTTATGGTTTTGCGACTCTGATGTGGGAAATTGTGAAAATTATAAGAAAGATGAGTAGATTGTAATATGTTTATCCCAAGAGCTTATGGGTTTGTAAAGTCTTATTCATTGGTAAGGGTGTCAAGAGTTATGGGGAGAAGGCAGGAGAATGGGGTTGCGAGAGAAAGATAGATCAGCTATGATTGAATGGCACAGTAGACTCGATGGGCCGAAAAGCCTACTACTGCTCTTATGAATTATAAACTTATAAACAGAGACCCAGCCTACTCAACCTCTCCCTATAGCTCACACCCTCTAGTCCTGGCAACATACTCGTAAATCTTCTCTCAACCCTTTCGATGACGAGATTAGATGGGGCATCTTGTTTGGCATTGATGAGCTGGGCTGAAGGACCTGTTTCCATGCTGTATGACTCTCTGACCCTCCTTGTCTGCTGTGTGCCTTGTGGCAGAGGATGGAGCAGATGTTGAGCACCTTCCAGTGTGACCTGAGCAGCATCAGCTGTGAGATCCAGACTCTACAGGAGCAGTCCATCGCCATGAACATCAAGCTGAAGAACCGCCAGTCCGTGCGCAGCGAACTCAGCCAGTTAGTGGACGAGCTCATCGTGCCCAACATCATGATCACGTGAGTGACCGGGCTCAGTGGCACCCACTACCCACCGCTGACCCACCCCGCACCCACCCACCCCGACCCACCATTGCATCCACCCACCCACCCCGACCCACCATTGCACCCACCCACCCCGCACCGACCCACCCACCCACCATTGCACCCACCCACCCCGCACCTACCCACCCCGACTCATCCACCCACCCCTCCCCCAACCCACCAACCCCCGACCCACCATTGCACCCACCCACCCCGACCCACCATTGCACCCACCCACCCACCCCGCACCCACCCACCCCGACCCACCATTGCACCCACCCACCCCGACTCATCCACCCACCCCTCCCCCAACCCACCAACCCCCGACCCACCGCACATCCACCCACCCACCCCGACCCATCCACCCACCCCGACCCACCACTCCCCCAACCTACCAACCCCCGACCCACCCACTACCCACCGCCGACCCACCGCGCACCCACCCACCCACCCCGACTCATCCACCCACCCCTCCCCCAACCCACCAACCCCCGACCCACCATTGCACCCACCCACCCCGACCCACCATTGCACCCACCCACTTGCAACTCTCTGGGTGAAAAAGTGTTTCCTCATCTCCGTTCTAAATGGCTTACCCCTTATTCTTAAACTGTGATCCCTGGTTCTGGACTCCCCCAACATTGGGTACATGTTTCCTGCCTCTAGTGTGTCCAATCCCCTAATAATCTTAAATGTTTCAATAAGGTCTCCTCTCATCCTTCTAAATTCCAGAGTGTACAAGCCCAGCCGCTCCATTCTCTCAGCAGATGACAGTCCTGCCATCCCAGGAATTAACCTTGTGAACCTACGCTGCACTCCCTCAATAGCAAGAATGTCCTTCCTCAAATTAGGAGACCAAAACTGTACACAATACTTCAGGTGTGGTCCCACTAGGGCCCTGTACAACTGCAGAAGGACCTCTTTGCTTCTATACTCAACTCCTCTTGTTATGAACGCCGTCAATGTTTTGGGGAGTGGGGGGGGGGGGGTGTATGGCACGAGCGTTGAGACCAGATCAGCTGGTGCCGTGCCCATCTCTGGCACTGAATGCCTCTCACCCCCTCCCTGCCCGTTTACGTTACAGCACCATCCTGGACATCCCAGTCACTGAGCAACAGTTTGTGGAGCAGCTCCACGAGCTCAACAACAAGATTAACTACGTCAAAGAGCAGTCCTTCAAGGAGACCTTGGCCTGCTCTGATGTGCAAGACATCCTGGACCGCCTCAAGATCAAGGTACGGGCTTCGGCATCAATAGACAATAGGTGCAGGAGTAGGCCATTCGGCCCTTCGAGCCAGCACTGCCATTCAATGTGATCATGGCTGATCATCCCCAATCAGTACCCCGTTCCTGCCTTCTCCCCATATCCCCTGACTCCGCTATCTTTAAGAGCCCTATCTAGCTCTCTCTTAAAAGTATCCAGAGAACCGGCCTCCACCGCCCTCTGAGGCAGAGAATTCCACAGACTCACCACCCTCTGTATGGCATCTCTCTCTTTCTCTCTCTCTGTCTCTATCCTGTACAACAGGTGAGATACAAGTACGGCCTCTCTGTCTGACCAATACCAGGCTGGAAGTACAGATGTGGCATCTCTCTTTCTGTAACTTCTCTACAACGGCAGGCATGGTGACGCAGCGGGTAGTGCAGAATGCCTTCAGTTGCCACCCATTGGTTGGCATTCGCGGGCTAAAGTTCAAGGGATCAGCGCTCCACTGCAAAAGGGATGACTGTTCTGCTTATCGTTTGTGCAGGCCGTTTCGAAGATCAGGGAGTTTATTCTGCAGAAGATCTATTCATTTCGCAAACCCATGACCAACTACCAGGTTCCTCAGAACGCACTGCTGAAATACAGGTATGGCATCTCTCTCTATGTCTGTCCTGTACATGGGGTTAGGTTAGGTTGGGTAAGGGGGAGGTGCAGCGAGACTGGGCGTCCTTGTACACCGGTCACTGAAAGTTGGCTTACAGGTACAGCAGGCAGTGAAGAAAGCTAATGGAATGTTGGCCTTCACAACAAGAGGATTTCAGTATAGGAGTAAAGAGGTTCTTCTGCAGTTTTATAGGACTCTGGTGAGACCACATCTGGAGTATTGTGTACAGTTTTGGTCTCCTAATTTGAGGAAGGACATCCTTGTGATTGAGGCAGTGCAGTGTCGGTTCACGAGATTGATCCCTGGGATGGTGGAAAGATTGAAAAGACTAGGCTTGTATTCACTGGAGTTTAAAAGGATGAGGGGGTTCTTATATAAATATTTAACATTATAAAAGGACTGGACAAGCTAGATGCAGGAAAATTGTTCCCAATGTGGGGCGAGTCCAGAACCAGGGGCCACAGTCTTAGAATAAAGGGGAGGTCATTTAAGACTGAGGTGAGAAAAAACTTTTTCACCCAGAGAGTTGTGAATTTATGGAATTCCCTGCCACAGTGGAGGCCAAGTCACCGAATGGATTTAAAAGAGAGCTCTAGGGGCTAGTGGAGTCAAGGGATATGGGGAGAAGGCAGGCACGGGTTATTGATAGGGGACGATCAGCCATGATCACAATGAATGGCGGTGCTGGCTCGAAGGGCCGAATGGCCTCCTGCATCTATTTTCTATGTTTCTATGTAACAGGTGAGATACAGGTACGGCCTCTCTCTGTCCCCGTCACGTAACAGACTGAGGTACAGGTAAGTCATCTCCCTGTCCCGTACAAGGTGTGAGATCCAGGTGCCACATTTCTCATCTCCCCCCTCGCCTCCATCCAAGGTCCCAAACAGTCTTTCATGGTGAGGCAAGGGTTCACCTGCACCTCCTCCAACCTCATCTACTGTGTCCGCTTTTCCAGCTGTCAACTTCTCTATATCAGCGAGACCAAGCGCTGGCTCGGCGATCGTTTCGCTGAACACCTCCGCTCCGTCCACCCCGACTGCCTGTTCCCCTCATAAGGTCACACCTTCTCCATCATGGTCTGGTTTGGCTCAGCTACCAAGCACGACACCCGGAGGCTGCAGCCAATCGTCCGATCAGCTAAGTTTATTGGCTGCAACCCTCCCTCCATTGACAAACTGTACACTGCAAGGGCCAGGAAGCGAGCGGGTAAGATCATCTCTGACCCCTCTCACCCTGGCCACAAACTCTTTGAATCACTTCCCTCTGAAAGGCAACTCCGGACTGTCAAAGCTGCCACAGCCAGACATAAAAACAGCTTTCTTCCACGAGTAGTAGCTCTACTCAATAACCAAAAATCTGTAGCCTCCTTTTGCTCTGGTATTTTATTTCATTCACATGTTTAAACTGTAATGTTTTATTTTTAATGTTTGATGTTTTATTCTTAATTGTTTATTGTATGGTGTGTTGTTACTTGTGAGCAGAGCACCAAGGTAAATTCCTTGTATGTGAACATACTTGGCCAATAAACGTATTCATTCATTCGGGATAGGAGTAGAATGAGGCCTTTCGGCCCATCAAGTCTACTCAGCCTTTCAATCATGGCTGATCTATCTCTCCCTCCTAACCCCATTCTCCCTCCCTCCCACCACCATCATTGCCTGCTCTTCCCCCCTAAGGTTTTTCTTCCAGTTCTTGCTGGCAAACGAGCGTCAGGTAGCGAAGGAGATCCGGGATGAATACGTGGACACCGTCAGCAAGATCTACATGTCCTACTTCAAGTCCTACAGCAGCCGGCTGATGAAAGTGCAGGTCAGAGCCCCTCCCCTCCCTCCCTCCCTTCACTCTCCCCCTTCACTCCCTCCCCACCTCCCTCCCCACCTCCGTCCACCTCCCCACCCCTTCATCCCTTGCTCCCCCTCTCCCCTTCCTCCACCCATCCCCTCCTTCCCCTACATCCTCTCCCACCTCCCTCCCTCCACACCTCCCGCCCTTCCCACACGCTCACCTATCCATGATACGTCACTGTCCACGTTCTCCACAGAGCTACCTGACCCGCTTAGTTACTCCCGCTCTCTGAAATGTCACCTATCCATGTTCTCCACAAGATGCTGCCTGACCCGCTGAGTTACTCCAGCACTGTGAAACGTCACCTATCCACGTTCTCCACAGATGCTGCCTGACCCGCTTCTTCTTCTTGCGTATGGCGTGCCCAGCCTAAAGTTGTAGGACAACTTGTTCTATTTGATCTTACTTGATTGTGCACGGCAGGTTGATTGCATTCGTCGAAAGAGGGCGGACCACGTGAAGGTTGCAATCTCCCACCCCCCTGACCCGCTGAGTTACTCCAGCACTCTGTGAAACGTCACCTATCCATGTTCTCCACAGATGCTGCCTGACCCGCTGAGTTACTCCAGCACTCTGTGAAACGTCACCTATCCATGTTCTCCACAGATGCTGCCTGACCCGCTGAGTTACTCCAGCACTCTGTGAAACGTCACCTATCCATGTTCTCCACAGATGCTGCCTGACCCGCTGAGTTACTCCAGCACTCTGTGAAACGTCACCTATCCATGTTCTCCACAGATGCTGCCTGACCCGCTGAGTTACTCCAGCACTCAGTGAAACGTCACCTATCCATGTGCGGTGTCTGTGATAAAGGCAGCCATTACCATTGCAAAGTCTTGTGTAATTTGTGCTCTACTGTCATTGAACCTTGTTCTCCTCCCCAGTATGAAGAGGTCGCAGACAAGGATGATCTGATGGGAGTGGAGGACACGGCCAAGAAAGATATCCTTTAAGGCCATAAGGAATAAGAGTGAATTGGACCATTCGGCCCATCAAGTCGACTCCGCCATTCAATCATGGCTGATCTATCTCTCCGTCCTAACCCCATTCTCCTGCCTTCTCCCTATAACATCTGACACCTGTACTAATCAAGAATCTACCTATCTCTGCTTTAAAAATATCTACTGACTTGGTCTCCACAGCCGTCTGAGGCAAAAAATTCCACAGATTCATCACCCTCTGATGAAATAAATTTCTCCTCATCTTCCTAAAAGAACGTCCTTTAATTCTGAGGCTGTGACCTCTGGCCCTAGACTCTCCCACTAATGGAAACATCCTCTCCACATCCACTATATCCAAGCCTTTCACTATTCTGTATGTTTCAGTGAGGTCCCCCCCCCCCCCTCATCGTTCTAAACTCCAGCGAGTACAGGACCAGTGCCGACAAATGATTTGCCAGTGCTGACTGCGTATCGTGACACTGCTGCTAACGACGGCAACTAAACCCTGGTGAACTTCAGTAGTCACAGCTCGGGTAGTCCCCTGCAACATTAAGCAGCAACATTTAGCCTTGACTGGAGCAACTCAGCGGGGCAGGCAGCATCTCTGAAGAGAAGGGATGGGTGAAGCTTCGGATCGAGACCCTTCTTCAAAAGAATGAGTCTGAAGAAGAGTCTCGACCAGAAATACCACCCATTCCTTCTCTCCAGAGATGCTGCCTGTCCCGCAGAGTTACTCCAGCATGTTGCGTCTATCTTCGGTTTAAACCGGCATCTGCAGTTCCTTCCTACGTAGTTCACCTTGACTCACTGCTCAACGCTTCTTCTCCAAGCCGTCGCTGAAGAACAGGAACACCATCTTCACCCTGGGTAACCGTGGAAACGTGATTGCCTCATCGGAACTGGAAGCCCCCATCATTGTGCCCCACGCAGCACAGAAGAACGACACTCGGGTAAGCGTGCTACACCCTCCCTCCCTTTCCAACCCCTCCCTTCCAAACCGCCCCCCCCCCCCACTGTCCATTCCCCATGGTCAGACCAGCACTCAGCAGGTCAGGCAGTGGTGGCTGTGGATAGAGAAACAATGGCACAGCAGTAGGGTTGCTGCCTTACATTGCTTGCAGCGCCGGAGACCCGGGTTCGATCCCTACCACGGGTGCTGTCTGTACGGAGTTTGTACGTTCACCCTGTGATCACGTGGGATTTCCTCCCGCACTCCAAAGACATACAGGGTGGTAGGTTCATTGGCTTGGTGTAAATGTAAAACTGTCCCTTGTGTGTGTGTGCGAGGTAGTGTTAATGTGTGCGGGGATCGCTGGTCGGCACGGACTCGGTGGGCCGAAGGGCCTGTTTCCGTGCTGTATCTCTAAACTAAACTAGTGTGTGAACGGGCGATCGTTGGTCAGCACGGACTCGGTGGGCTGAAGGGATTGTTTCCGTGCTGTATCTCTAAACTATACTAAAACTAAACTAAACCGGAACATCTCACGGCAATAGCTGAGCAGATCCCCTGGACTATCTTTAATGGACTGTATCTTACACTAAACATTATTCCCTTTATCCTGCATCTGTACACTGTGGACGGCTGGATTGTAATCATGTACTGTCATGGATTATTCTCCTTTTCGTGACAACCTTGTTACAAATGTTGGCCTCGCTGTCATCATCCGTCCTGTGAAGGATGCAAGCTTCCGCCACAATCAGTGGGAGCCATCGCTTGTCGCAGTAGATGATGGTGGTAGGAGTATTTGCTCGGGATACTTCCAGTTTCCAGCCACACCACGTGGACGCTTCTGCTCTGGGGCTGTCAACGAGTCATAGAGTGATACTGTGTGTAAACAGGCCCTTCGACCCAACTTGCCCACACTGGCCAACATGTCCCAGCTACACTCGTCCCACCTGCCTGCGTTTGGTTCATATCCCTCCAAACCTGTCCTATCCACGTACCTGTCCAACTGTTTCTTAAACGTTGGGATAGTACCAGCCTCAAGTACCTCTTCTGGCAGCTTGTTCCAAACACCCACCACCCTCTGTGTGGAAAAGTTGCCCCTCAGATTCCTATTAAATATTTTCCCCATCACTTTGAACCTATATCCTGTGGTCCTTGATTCCCCCACTCTGGGCAAGAGACTGCAAATACCGGATCTATTCCTCTCATGATATTACAGTATACACCTCTATAAGATCACCCCTCATCCTCCTGCGCTCAATGGCATAGAGTCCCAGCCTACTCAACCTCTCCCTATAGCTCACACCTTCTAGTCCTGGCAACATCCTCGTAAATCTTCTCCATCTCTCCGCTGACTGGTTAGCACGCATCAAAAGCTTTTCACTGTACCTCGGTACACGTGATATTACCTGAACTCAAACTCAAGGTGAATTTGTCCATCTGGAGCGTCACAGTGGGCGCAGCGGTAGAGCTGCTGCCTCACAGTGCCAGAGACCCAGCTTCAGCTAAGTCTAATACTGCCACGTGTACCGAGGTAGAGTGAAAATCTTTTTACTGCGTGGTATCCAGCCAGAGTAAAGACTATACACGATTTCAATCAAGCCGTCCACAGTGTACAGACACAGGCTACGGTGAATAACATTTAGCAGCTATGCTACAACAATTTGAGATTTTAAAAATCAAGTCTGCAATTTATCCCATCAGATAAAGCATAAAAAGAAGTTTATTTTGACACCTAATTCACTTTCATATCTTCAGTATTAAAAAAGTTATGGCCATTTTCACACTCGGAAATTAGCATCTTGTTCCCTATAGCTTTTCCATTGACTTAACACAAAGCTGTGATCGAGGACAGTCAAATGGCCATAACTTTCTTAAAAATTAAGAGAACTGAATGGAATTTTCAGTTATTATAGATTGAAGCATTCTGAAACAAATATAAAACATCTTACTTGGATGACCTGAAATTAAAGCATATAATTAGTTAATTACTTAATTGTAGTTAATTACAAAATTGACTGTTGTGACGGAAATAGTAATAAACTGCCTTGAAAATTCAAAAATGTGATATTCTCAAGATCAGAACTTTAATATTATTGTAATATATGTTGTAAGTCCATAACAGATAGGTAAATAAATTACAATTTCTAGCAATAGACTAAGTCGTTATGGAGAAGATCAGTTGCTAGCTGGTACATTGGCATATCATAATCAGTAGCATCATCGTACTCCTCAGATTGTAACCAATAAGCAACTCTGTACACCTTGTTTTTCCTCAACTTTTCAATATTGGCATTGTAAACTGCAAGTTTTTGCTCTTCAAACCACGCATGACATGCCTTTCTGCCCACTACTTTCCCATTAAGAATGTCCTGTAGATTCTATTTCTTAAGAAAAGGATAATTTTTTTAAATAGCCTAAGTATCCAAATGACAAACTAATCCCATTCACACAAGTGTTCACAATATAACATGATTTTTAAATCTCATTGTCATGAATTTATATGCCAGATGGAAGGAATTTAATGTTTAATTCCCATAAATTAATCTAGAAACATCCACTCAATATAATCAAAATTATTATTTTTTGCACAATACATGGGACTAAAACTGATATTTAGTATTAAAATATTGACTATGGATAGACAATAACACAAAATATAGATGATTTAGATGCTCTTATGACTTTGCTAAGTAGGAGGAGGTGCCTGGCCTCAGCTAGACTAGGTCAGCCAGATTGGACTAGGTCAGCCAGACAGAGATCCTCGTGCCAGACTACCACGGCACCTGCCTTGCAGACGAGTGTCGGGGTTGCTGCAGTCTATAGTGAGCGGAGGGCTGTACGTCCAGAGGGGGTGAGGGGGTTAGGTTAGACTAGATAAAGGGGGTGGAAAAGTTGAGACGGTCGACGTCACGTCGACAGTTAGAAATAACGAGGTCTAGAAAGAGTAGAAGACTGTCGGGGAGTCCAAGAAGCATCAGTCTGAAGAAGGGTCTCGACCCGAAACGTCACCCATTCCTTCTCTCCAGAGATGCTGCCTGTCCCGCTGAGTTACTCCATTATTTTTTGTCTTATCTTATGTGATGTGACGTTACTCTCCTCCCTCCCAGTACCCCTTTGAGAGCCTGTTTCGGAGCCAGCACTACGCCCTTCTAGACAACAGCTGTCGTGAATACCTCTTCCTCTGTGACTTCTTCATGGTGACCGGAAACTCCGCTCAAGATCTCTTCAACGCCATCATGGGCAAAACCCTCAGCATGTTCTTGGTGAGTTTAAGCAGACTCTTGCCGCTGGTGGAGAGAAATTAATAACCCTTGCATTTGGCCTTCCCCGCGGACAGGCTAGATGCAGGAAAAATGCTCCCCATGTTGGGGGAGTCCAGAACCAATGGTCAGTTTAAGAATAAGGGGTAGGCCATTTAGAACGGAGATGAGGAAAATAAATATTTCACACACAGATGACAGTGGAGGCCAATTCACTGAATGCTTTCATGAGAGTTAGATTTAACTCTTACGGATAACGGTATCAACAGATATGGGGAGAAGGCAGGAACAGGGTACTGATTTTGGATGATCTGCCATGATCATATTACATGGCCTATCCCTTTTTCTTAAACTGTGAGCCCTGGTTCTGGACTCCCCCAACATGGGGAACATTGTTCCTACATCTGGCCTGCCCAATCCCTACAGAATTGTTCTATGTGAATCAGAATGGTCTCTGTAATTCCCCTTCAGAAACACATGGACACCTATGTTGCCGATTGCTACGACAGTATCGCCGTTTTCCTGTCCATCCACATCATCCTCCGCTTCAAGACCATGATGACCAAGCGGAACGTCCCTGCTGTCGACAAGTAGGTGAAGCAGAATGTCCAATGCTGGAGACAAACAGCACCTCATATATCGCTCGGGTAGCTTGCACCCCAGCGGTATGAACATTGATTTCTGAAGAAAGCATCTGTGGAGAACATGTATAGGTGATGTTTCACAGAGTGCTGGAGTAACTCAGCGAGACAGGCAGCATCTCTGGAGAACATGGATAGGTGATGTTTCACAGAGTGCTGGAGTAACTTAGCGGGTCAGGCAGCATCTCTGGAGGACATGGATAGGTGATGTTTCACACAAAAACTCATCTGCAGTTCCTTCTTACACATTGACTTCTCTAGCTTCAAGTCAGGCTTACTTTCCCTCTCTCTCCATCCCTCCCCCTTCCCAGTTCTCCCTCCAGTCTTACTGGCTCTGACTACATTTTATCTGTGTTTGCTTTGTTGTCACCTTTTCCCAGCGAACACTGATCAATTCTACAATTTCCTTCACTATTCCCTTAGTCCTTTTTTCACACCTTACACTTCCTTATCTATGTATCTCCTTCTCCCCCGACACCAGTCGTAAGAAGGGAACTACAGATGCTGGTTTAAACCGAAGGTAGACACAAAATGCTGGAGTAACTCAGAGGGACAGGCAGCATCTCTGGAGAGGGGATGATGTTTCGGGTCGAGACACTTCTTCAGACTTGTGTGAAACGTCACCTATCCACGTTCTCCACAGATGCTGCCTGACCCGCTGAGTTCCTCCAGCACTCTGTGAAACGTCACCTATTCACATTCTCCACAGATGCTGCCTGACACGCTGAGTTACTCCAGCACTCTGAAACGTCACCTATTCACATTCTCCACAGATGCTGCCTGACACGCTGAGTTACTCCAGCACTGAAACGTCACCTATTCACATTCTCCACAGATGCTGCCTGACCCGCTGAGTTACTCCAGCACTCTGAAACGTCACCTATTCACATTCTCCACAGATGCTGCCTGACACGCTGAGTTACTCCAGCACTGAAACGTCACCTATTCACATTCTCCACAGATGCTGCCTGACCCGCTGAGTTACTCCAGCACTCTGAAACGTCACCTATTCACATTCTCCACAGATGCTGCCTGACCCCCATCAGTTTGGTTAAGTTGAGTTTAGTTTAGAGATACCTCATGGAAACAGGCCAGGCCGACCATTGATCACCCGTTCTCACTACATCTATGTTATCCCGCTTTCGCATCCACTCCTTACACGTTTAGTTTAACTTAATTTAGTGATTTACAGTGGAAACAGGCCATTCGGCCCACCGGGTCCACGCCGCCCCGCACATTAACACTATCCTACACCCACGAGGGACAGTCTTTACATTTACCAAGCCAATTAACCTACAAACCTGTACGTCTTTGGAGTGTGGGAGGAAACTGAATCACAGAGAAAACCCTCGCAGGTCACGGGGAGAACGTACAAACTCCTTTCAGACGTGCTGTAGTCGGGATCGAACCCGGGTCTCCAGCGCTGCATTCGCTGTAAGGCAGCAACTCTACCGCTGCACCACCGTGACCGCCCATATGTTTAAGAACATTTGTTGTACTTGTATTGTGTGGGTGGGTTTTGTCCTGAATTACTTGGTGTTGTAAATACTGAATGAATCTATTTTTGGTTAAAGATGCTGCAAGAGAGGGCAAGGTTGGTAACGGGTGCGTGTGTCTCCCCAGGTACTGGGACACCCTGCTGGAGATCCTGTGGCCGAGGTTTGAGTTTATCCTGGAGCTGAACACCCAGAACATTCGCACCACAGACCCACAGAAACTGGGAGCCCTCGACACCCGGCCCCACTATGTAAGGCCCACACCCGGCCCCACTATGTAAGGCCCACACCCGACCCCACTATGTAAGGCCCACACCCAGCCCCACTATGTAAGGCCCACGCAGCCCACGTACACACCCGGCCCCCCACACACACACGCGCACACACACCTGGCCCCACTATGTAAGGCCCACACCCGACCCCACTATGTAAGGCCCACACCCAGCCCCACTATGTAAGGCCCACACCCGGCCCCACTATGTAAGGCCCACACCCAGCCCCACTATGTAAGCCCCACGCAGCCCACGTACACACCCGGCCCCCCACACACACACGCGCACACACACCCGACCCCACTATGTAAGGCCCACGCAGCCCACGTACACACCCGGCCCCCCGCACACACACACGCGCACACACACCCGACCCCACTATGTAAGCCCCACACCCGACCCCACTATGTAAGGCCCACGCAGCCCACGTACACACCCGGCCCCCCGCACACACACACACGCGCACACACACACCCGGCCCCACTATGTAAGGCCCACGCAGCCCACGTACGCACCTGGCCCACACACACTCTCCACCCACACACTGTATGACTCTATGACTAACTATATTAAAATCCTTGTCAAGGATACATTCCACCCCCCGCGGTGCCCAGCGGTCCCGGAAATCCCCCAGAGCGTCCGTGGACAGTGTGTCGTCCCTCTCTAACCCCACCCGGGCACAAACGTAATCCCGGACAAGGGGCTCGAGGAGAGCCCTCTTCTACCTGGCCCGCTGTTTATCTCGTGTGTGTGTGTGTGTCTCTAGGGTTCAAGGTGCCGTCCGATCGTGAGGCAGCAGGGTGCTGTCAGGTGCCGTCTGTAACTCCTGTCCACTCCTCCCCCCCTCTCTCTCCCCCCGCAGGTCACCAGGAGGTATGCAGAGTTCTCCTCAGCGATCGTCAGCATCAACGAAACCTACCCCAACGAGAAAGCACACAGCCTACTGGCCCAGCTACAGGTCAGTGTGTGAGCCGGGTCACCTCCCCCCACCCCCCACACCCCCCTCCGGTACAGCGGCTCGGGGGTGGGGGGGTGACACGTTCCTGGGATGTGAGAGGACAGGACCAGGTCCAGGATAACACTGGGCTCTCTCAGCAACACCCACCTTGTCTCCTGGTGATCACCCAGCCAGCTGCACGTGTGTACGCACATCTGTGTGTGTACGTACGTGTGTGTATGTGTGTGTAGCTGTGTGTGTGTGTGTACATATGTGAGTGTACGTATGTGTGTACGTGTATGTGTGTGTACATGTACGTGTTTGTGTGTACGTGTGAGTGTGTACATGTATGTGTACGTGTGTGCATGTACGTGTGCGTCTACAGTGTATGTGTGTGCGTCGGTGTACGTGTGTACGTACGTGCGTGTACATAATGTGTGTGTGCATGGGTGTGTGTACAGGCGTGTGTGTCTGCGTGTACGTACGTGTGTGCGCGTGTACAGGTGTGTGTGTGTACGGGGGTGTGTGCGTACATCTGCATGTACGTATGGGTGTGTGTACGTGTGTGTGTTTGCACGTGTGTGTGTATGTGCGTGCGTATACGTGTGTGTGTACGTGCGTGTACGTTTGTGTACGTACGTGTGTTCGTATGTACGTCTGTATGTACCTGTGTGCATACATATGTGGGCATGTGTGTATGTAGTTTATTATTACCACGTGCACTGAAGAACAGTGAAAATCCAGTCAAACAACGATGAACGAGTACAAACACGTCGTCCACATGGAACAGATAAAGGCCACAACATTTAGTGGAGATGCAGTATGCAGCGTCACACACTAACTAACCCACCCCCCGCATACACACTAACTACCCCCTTGATATTATATTAATATTATTAATTTGCTCCTTTTACCCCATAACGGCCCTATCTACTGATGCATAGCTCCCAACACGCAGGCGCTTCTAGAGAGGGAGGGGGGGTGTGGAGAGAGAAGGGGCAGAGACAGAGAGAGAATGACTGAGACAGAGAGAGCGAGGGGCAGAGACAGAGAGAGCGGCAAGAGACAGGGGGAGGGAGAGGGTGGGTGAAGGGGAGGAGGAGAAGGAGGGTGGGAAGGGAGGGGGAGAGATGGGGGGGAAGGGAGGGGAGGAGGTGAGAGGGGGGAGGGGATGAGATGGGGTGGAGGAGGTGGTGGATGGGAGGGGTTGGATGGGAGAGGAGGGGGGAGGTGAGGGGGAGAGAGGGGGGAGATGGATAAGGGGGAGAGGGGGAAGAGTGGGAAGGGGTAGGGAGAGGGAGTGGGTGGAGAGAGAAGAGGGAAGCGGCGGGAGATGTGGGGGAGAGGAGTGGGAAGGGGAAGAGGGGGGAGAGGGCGAGTGGGGGTGAAGGAGGGGAGAAGAAGGGGGGAGGAGCGGGGGAGGGGTGGGGGAGGGGGAGAAGGAAGGAGGATGGGGGAGAGAGGGAGAGGGCGGTGCCCCTGCGATCAACGGAGGAATTGCAGATTTCCCAGAGGGAGTAATGGCCACTAGGGCCACCTTCTCATTGCGTGCCCCGCACGACAATAACTGCCGCCGCCATGTTCTACCATCGGGTGGGGGAGACGGTGTGAATTCAGAAGCAAACCGGTGGCCTCCTGTGACCGGCTGTAACCTGCTGTGACCTCCCTCTGCAGAACGCTCGTTCTTTCTGCGCATTTTGAGAACGGGGTGGGGGGGAGGTTGGAGCGGGCGGGTGGGGGAGGCCAGCTGCGGGAGGCATGGCGCGAGCGTACTTGGGCAGGGCGCGGAGCTTTAGTCCACAGCGGCGAGGGGCGGGGCCTGGAGGCAGGTGGGCCTCGATTGGTGCGCATATGGGCATTGTGACGTCAGCAGCTCAAGCAACAATTTTATTTTTTTCTAAGTGAGTTTTGTGATCAATGTTATTCAAAATCTGGGGAAATAATTGACCAAGGAGTAGATTTCTGCTCATAAGATCACTACTGAAATTGTAAAAAATCTCCGCGTTTTTGCATCTGGTTTTCGAGGAGATACGTTTCAAAGGCGAAATGCCATACACCCACACACACACACACAGTTTTAAAAGTATATAGATAAGTCCAATTAAAGATAATATGGAGGTGGGTGCATTTTCACACTTCTGTATCTCTTTCTTGATGGGAGATGGGAGAAGAGGGGAGTGACCGGGGTGACACCGGTCCTTGATTATGCTGCTGGACTTGCTGAGGCAACGTGAGGTGTAGATGGAGTCAATGGAAGGGAGGTTGGTTTGTGTGTGTGATGGTCTGGGCTGCTGGCCTTGCCGAGGCCGCGTGAGGTGTAGATGGAGTCGATGGAAGGGAGGTTGGTTGTGTGTGTGATGGTCTGGGCTGCAGTATGTCCACAACTCTCTGCTTTTTGTCGTGGGGCTTGGACGGAGCTGTTCCCAACGGCGCTGTGACCCAGACCGATCTTTCTCTTCACAGGTGGAGGTGGAGAACTTTGTGCTGCGGATGGCCGCTGAGTTTTCCTCCCGCCGGGAGCAGCTGATATTCCTCATCAACAACTACGATATGATGTTGGGCGTCCTGATGGTGAGTCTCTGTCCCCTGCTGGAGATGATGCGAGTGGCCGTGGCCGTATCCCTGAACACAGCACAAAGTGGCAGCGTAGAGTTGCTAGGTACACAAAAATGCTGGAGAAACTCAGCAGGTGCAGCAGCATCTATGGAGCGAAGGAAATATGCAACGTTTCGGGCCGAAACCCTTCTTCAGACTGATAGGGGGTGGCGGGGAGAAGGAAGAAAAAAGGAGGAGGAGGAGGAGGAGCCCTAGGGCTGAGGGATGGGAGGAGACAGCCCGAGGGCTGAGGGAAGGGAGGAGGCAGCAAGGGCTAACAAAATTGGGAGAATTCAATGTTCATGCCCGCAGGATGCAATTTCCGGTGTTGCTCACTCTGGCCATGGAGGAGACCCAAGACAGAGAGGTCGGACGGGGAATGGGAGGGGGAGTTGAAGTGCTGAGCCACCGGGAGGTCAGGTAGGTTCTTGCAGACCGAGCGGAGGTGTTGGGCAAAACGATCGCCCAGCCTCCGCTTAGTCTCCCCGATGTAGATCAGCTGACATCTAGAGCAGCGGATGCTGTAGATGAGGTTGGAGGAGATACAGGTGAACCTCTGTTGCACCTGGAACGACTGCTTGGGTCCTTGAATGGAGTCGAGGGGGGAAGTAAAGGGACAGGTGTTGCATTTCTTGCGGTTGCAAGGGAAAGTGCCCGGGGAGGGGGTGGTACGGGAGGGAAGGGAAGAATTGACAAGGGAGTTACGGAGGGAGCGGTCTTTGCGGAAGGCAGATATGGCGGGAGATGGGAAGATGTGGCGAGTGGTGGGGTCACGTTGGAGGTGGTGAAACTGACGGAGGATTACTTGTATGTGACGGCTGGTGGGGTGAAAGGTGAGGACTAGGGGGACTGCCCTTGTTGCGAGTGCGGGGATGGGGAGAGAGAGCAGTGTTGCGGGGTATGGATGAGACCCTGGTGTGAGCCTCATCTATGGTGGAGGAGGGGAACCCCCGTTCCCTGAAGAATAAGGACATTTCAGATGCCCTGGTGTGGAACGCATCATCCTGGGAGCAGATGCGGCGTAGACGGAGGAATTGGGAGTAGGGGATGGAGTCCTTACAGGAAGCAGGGTGGGAAGAAGTGTAGTCCAGATAGCCATGGGAGTCAGTGGGTTTATAGTGGATGTCGGTCAGAAGTCTATCACCTGCGATGGAGATAGTGAGGTCAAGGAATGGTAGGGAAGTGTCGGAAATAGTCCAGGTGTATTTGAGTGCCGGATGGAAGTTGGTGGTGAAGTGGATGAAGTCAGTCAGTTGTGTGCGGGTGCAGGAGGTGGCACCAAAGCAGTCGTCGTTGTAACGGAGGTAGAGGTCGGGGATGGGCCCCTGGTACGTATTGAACAAGGATTGTAGCTTGATTGGCTTGGTATCAATGTAAATTGCCCCAGTGAGTGTAAGGTAGTGTCAGTGTGCGAGGATCGCTGGTCGCCGGGGACTCGGTGGGCCAAAGGACCTCTTGTATCTCTAAACTCCGCTGTATCTCTAAACTAAACCAAACTAAAATATTGGAGGAACTCAGCGGCTCTGGCAGCATCCCTGGAGCCAATGGACAGATGGCATTTTGGGTCAGGGTCCTTCCCAATATAAATCACCTATCCATGTTGTCCACAGATGCTGCCTGATCCGCTAAGTTACTCCAGCACTCTGTGAAACGTCATCTATCCATGTTCTCCACAGATGCTGCCTGACCCACTGAGTTACTCCAGCACTCTGTGAAACATCACCTATACATGTTCTCCACAGATGCTGCCTGACCCGCTGAGTTCATCCAGCACTTTGTGTTTAACCTATCTGGGTTAATACTTAATTTAGGGAAGGGAATCTAGTAATAGTGATACAGCACAAAACAGGCCCATCGGATCCATACTGTCCAAGCACCACTGATCTTTCACTGATCTCATTGTATTCTCCCCCACATTCTCATCGATTTCACCCCCAGATTCTACATTTACAGGTTTACAAGAATGATTGCAGGAATGTGCGAGTTAACGTATGATGAGCGTTTGACGGCACTGGGCCTGTACTCGATGGAGTTTAAAAGGATGAGGGGGACCTCATTGAAACTTACCGAATAGTGAAATGCCTGGATAGAGTGGATATGGAGAGGATGTTTCCACTAGTGGGAGAGTCTAGGACCAGAGGGCACAGTCTCAGAATTAAAGGATGTTCCTTTGGGAAGGAGATGAGTAGGAATTTCTTTAGTCAGAGGGCGGTGAATCTGTGGAATTCTTTGCCACAGAAGGCTGTGGAGGCCAAGTCAGTGTATATTTTTAAGGCAGAGATAGATTCTTGATTAGTGCGGGTGTCAGGGGTTATGGGGAGAAGGCAGGAGAATGGGGTTAGGAGGGAGAGATAGATCAGCCATGATTGAATAGCGGAGTAGACTTGATGTGCCGAATGGCGTAAGTTTGTTCCTATCACATGACCTTACATTGCACCTACATCTGATGCGGCACGGTGGCGCAGCGGTAGAGTTGCTGCCTTACAGCGAATGCAGCGCCGGAGACCCGGGTTCGATCCTGACTATGGGTGCTGTCTGTACGGAGTTGTTCTCTGTATGTTCTCCCCTTGACCTGTGTGGGTTTTCTCCAAGATCTTTGGTTTCCTCCCACACTCCAAAGGCGTACAGGTTTGTAGATTAATTGGCTTGGTAAATGTAAAAATTGTCCGTACCGGGCATAGGATAGTATTAATGTGCGGGGTTCGCTGGTCGGCGCGGACCCGGTGGGCCGAAGGGCCTGTTTCCGTACTGTATCTCTAAACTAAACTAAAGTACACACCAGGGACAGTTTACAGAAGCAAATTATTCTACAAGCCTGCACGTTTTTGGAGTGTGGGAGGAAACCGGAGCACCCGGGGGGGGGGGAAAGCCACGCAGGTCACGGGGAGAACGTGCAAACTCCACATCGACAGCAGCCGAGGTGAGGATGGAAGCGGGGTGCCTGGGGCGGTGTGGCAGGGGCTCTGTGGGGCAGGGACGGTGATGTTCTGCCCCTTTACCCTGGTGTCCCTGTCTGCAGGAGAGAGCCACTGACGACAGCAAGGAAGTGGAGAGTTTCCAGCAGTTGCTCGGAGCCCGCACGCAGGTGGGACGGGATGGGATGGGACTGGGGGACTGGTTGTGATCAGATGGGACAGGAGTGGGGTGATGGGATGGGACCGGGCGGGATTGATTGGGATGGGATGGGACTGGGGGACTGGTTGTGATCAGATGGGACAGGAGTGGGGTGATGGGATGGGATGGGACCGGGCGGGATTGATTGGGATGGGATGGGACGGGACTGGCTGGGATGGGATGGGATGGGACGGGACTGGCTGGGATGAGATGAGATGGGATGGGACTGGCTGGGATGAGATGAGATGGGACGGGTCTGGATGGGGTCAGATTGGACTGGTGAAGGTGGGGCAGGACGGGACAGTGATGGGATGGGAGTGGAGGGGAATGATGGGGGCGGGTCGGATTGGGATGGGATGGGATAGGACTGGGTGAGATGGACCTGGTCAGGGCGAGATGAGATGGTGCTGGGTGGGGATGGGATGGGCTCAGAGTGTGGATGGCTGGGTCGGTGAGAGGGTGGGAAGCTCGGTGGGTGGATGGGGGGCTCGGTGGGTGGATGGGGGGCTCGGTGGGTGGATGGGGGGCTCGGTGGGTGGATGGGGGGCTCGGTGGGTGGGTGAGGGGCTCAGGTGGGTGGATGAGGGGCTCGGTGGGTGGGTGAGGGGCTCGGCGGGTGAGTGGGGGGCTTAGGTGGGTGGGGGGCTCGGTGGGTGGATGGGGGGCTTGGTGGGTGAGTGGGGGGCTCAGGTGGGTGGATGAGGGGCTCGGTGGGTGGGTGAGGCTCGGTGGGTGAGTGGGGGGCTCAGTAGGTGAGTGGGGGGCTCAGGTGGGTGGGTGTGGGGCTCGATGTGTGCGTGAGGGGCTCGGTGGGTGGGTGGGGGGCTCGGTGGGTGAGTGGGGGTGGGTGAGATAACAGGCCCTGTCCTAACGCAGCCCCCGTCCCGGCAGGAGTTTATTGAGGAGATCCTGTCTGCCCCGTTCGGCGGGATGATGGCCTTTGTGAAGGAGGCGGAGGGGCTGCTGGAGAGGGGCCAGGTGGAGCGGCTCAAGTCAGAGGAGGGTGAGTGGGGAGCGGAGAGGAGCGGCTCACACTCCCCCAGACCACCGCGGAGCTCCCTCACTCACTCCGCCTGCTGCTGCCTTCGCCTCCCACCCATGTCTCTCTGACCCCCCCTTTGTCCCTGAAACCCCCTTCCCTCCATGTCCCCCCGCTCCTTATCTGCTAAAGAAATTCCTCCTCATATCCTGAATGGAACATCTCTCTGACCCCCCCCCCTCTCTCTCCCCAATGTCCCCATCACATTAACCGCCCCCCTCTCTCTTTGCCCTCTGTCTCATTAACCATATAACCATATAACAATTACAGCACGGAAACAGGCCATCTCGACCCCTCTAGTCCGTGCCGAACACATAGTCTCCCCTAGTCCCATATACCTGCGCTCAGACCATAACCCTCCATTCCTTTCCCATCCATATAACTATCCAATTTATTTTTAAATGATAAAAACGAACCTGCCTCCACCACCTTCACTGGAAGCTCATTCCACACAGCTACCACTCTCTGCGTAAAGAAGTTCCCCCTCATGTTACCCCTAAACTTCAGTCCCTTAATTCTCAAGTCATGTCCCCTTGTTTGAATCTTCCCTACTCTCAGTGGGAAAAGCTTTTCCACGTCAACTCTGTCTATCCCTCTCATCATTTTAAAAACCTCTATCAAGTCCCCCCCTTAACCTTCTGCGCTCCAAAGAATAAAGCCCTAACTTGTTCAACCTTTCTCTGTAACTTAGTTGCTGAAACCCAGGCAACATTCTAGTAAATCTCCTCTGTACTCTCTCTATTTTGTTGACATCCTTCCTAAAATTAGGCGACCAAAATTGTACACCATACTCCAGAATTGGCCTCACCAATGCCTTGTACAATTTTAACATTACATCCCAACTTCTATACTCAATGCTCTGATTTATAAAGGCCAGCACACCAAAAGCTTTCTTTACCACCCTATCTACATGAGATTCCACTTTCATGGAACTGTGCACAGTTATTCCCAGATCCCTCTGTTCACCTACATTCTTCAATTCCCTACCATTTACCATGTACGTCCTATTTTGATTTGTCCTGCCAAGATGTAGCACCTCACACTTATCAGCATTAAACTCCATCTGCCATCTTTCAGCCCACTCTTCCAACTGGCATAAATCTCTCTGTAGACTTTGAAACTCTTCTTCATTACCCGCAACCCCACCTATCTTAGTATCATCTGCATACTTACTAATCCAATTTACCACACCATCGTCCAGATCATTGATGTACATGACAAACAACAGTGGACCCAATACAGATCCCTGTGGCACCCCACTCGTCACTGGCCTCCAACCTGACAAACAACCATCCACCATTACTCTCTGGCATCTCCCATTCAGCCACTGTTGAATCCATCTTGCTACTCCACCATTAATACCCAACCATTGAACCTTCTTAACCAACCTTCCATGAGGAACCTTGTCAAAGGCCTTACTGAAGTCCATATACACAACATCCACTGCTTTACCCTCATCAATTTCCCGAGTAACATCTTCAAAAAATTCAAGAAGATTAGTTAAACATGACCTTCCAGGCACAAATCCATGTTGACTGTTCCTAATCAGACCCTGTTTATCCAGATGCTTATATATATTATCTCTAAGTATTCTTTCCATTAATTTGCCCACCACTGACGTCAAACTAATAGGTCTATAATTGCTAGGTTTACTCTTAGACCCCTTTTTAAACAATGGAACAACATGCGCAGTACGCCAATCCTCCGGCACTATTCCCGTTTCTAATGACATTTGAAATATTTCTGCCATAGCCCCTGCTATTTCTACACTAACTTCCCTCAATGTCCTAGGGAATATCCTGTCCGGACCTGGAGACTTATCCACTTTTATATTTCTCAAAAGTGTCAGTACTTCCTCTTCTTTGATCCTCATAGTTTCCATAGCTACTCTACTTGTTTCCCTTACCTCACATAATTCAATATCCTTTTCCTTGGTGAATACCGAAGAAAAGAAACTGTTCAATATCTCCCCCATCTCTTTTGGCTCTGCAGATAGTTGGCCACTCTGACTCTCTAATGGACCAATTTTATCCCTAGTTATCCTTTTGCTATTAATATAGCGGTAGAAACCCTTCGGATTTACTTTTACCTTACTTGCCAAAGCAACCTCATATCTTCTTTTAGCTTTTCTAATTTCTTTCTTAAGATTCTTTTTACATTCTTTATACTCCTCAAGCACCTCATTTACTCCATGCTGCCTATAACTATTGTAGATATCCCTCTTTTTCCGAACCAAGTGTCCAATTTCCCTTGAAAACCATGGCTCTTTACAATTTTTACGATTTCCTTTCAACCGAACAGGGACATAAAGATTCTGTACTCTTAAAATTTCACCTTTGAATGTACTCCATTTCTCTTCCACATCTTTCCCATAAAACAAACTGTCCCAATTTACTCCTTTTAAATCCTTTCGCATCTCCTCAAAGTTAGCCTTTCTCCAATCAAAAATCTCAACCCTAGGTCCAGTTTTGTCCCTCTCCATAATTATATTGAAACTAATGGTATTGTGATCACTGGACCCGAACTGTTCCCCAACGCATACCTCTGCCACCTGACCCATCTCATTTCCTAACAGGAGGTCCAGTACCGCCCCTTCTCTAGTAGGTACTTCTATGTATTGTTGCAAAAAACTATCCTGCACACATTTTACAAACTCCAACCCATCCAGCCCATTTACAGAATGTGTTTCCCAGTCTATGTGTGGAAAATTGAAATCTCCCACAATCACTACCTTGTGCTTACTACTAATATCTGCAATCTCCTTACATATTTGCTCTTCCAATTCTCGCTCCCCATTTGGCGGTCTATAATACACCCCTATAAGTGTTGCTACCCCTTTCCCATTTCTTAGTTCCACCCAAATAGCCTCCCTAGACGAGCCCTCTAATCTATCCTGCCAAAGCACTGCTGTAATATCTTCCCTGATAAGCAATGCAACACCTCCACCTCTTGCCCCTCCAATTCTATCACACCTGAAGCAACGAAATCCTGGAATATTTAGTTTCCAATCACAGCCCTCCTGCAACCATGTTTCACTGATCGCCACAACATCATACTTCCAGGTGTCAATCCAGGCTCTAAGTTCATCCACTTTTCTTACAATGCTCCTAGCATTAAAATATACACATTTAAGAAACCCACCCTCTCTTATTCTCTGATTATTTTCTTTTTCTTCTCTCTCCCCTACATTTTGGGTCAGAGTGCTACCATTCTCTGCCCCCTGCTTCACACACTGACTCATTAACCCCCTATCTCTCTCTCCCCCCCCCCCCCCCAGGGCGTGCAGTGACGCTGGTTCGGGGCTTTGCCGGCTCCTGGAAGCAGTCGGTGGAGGGACTGAGTCAGGACGTCATGCGATCCTTCACCAACTTTAAGAATGGAACCGGCATCATACAGGTGGGTGGGTGGGTGAGTGGGGGCAGAATTACCCCCCTCCTCCACCCCTCCTCCTCCGAGGCATGGGCTTCATCCGGGCGGATGGGGGCAGAATTTACCCCCCACCGGGAAGGGATGGGGTGGTGGGGGGAAACTGGAGGGGGAAGGGAGAAGATCGGAGGGGGAGGGGGCCACAGGAGCATGGGGGGGGGGGGGGTGGTGAGCATGGGGAAGGCTGCTGATCTGGGAGTAATCTTCCCCCCCCTTCTCTCCTCACCCCTTCCCCCCTCTCCCCATTCTCTGCCCCCCCTCTCACTCCCCACACAGGGAGCACTGACCCAGCTGATCCAGTACTACCACCGCTTCCACAAGGTGCTGGCACAGCCGCCCTTCAAAACCCTGGCCGCCCGCTCGGAGCTCATCAACATCCACCACCTCATGGTGGAGGTGAAGAAACACAAGCCCAACTTCTGACCCCCTCCCCGACCCTCCCCTCCCTCACATCCCTTCTCTCCCCTCCCCTCTCTTCTTTGCTTCTCCTCTCTGCACTCTTCTCCTCCCTCCTCTCTTCTTTGCTTCTTCTCCTTTCTCCTCTCCTCCCCCTCTCTTCACCTTCCCCTTCTCCTCTCCCCTTCCCCCCGCTCACTTTCCCTCCCCCACCCCATGTCCCTATCTCACAGTCCCTCTCTCCTCCTTCATATTCCCTCTCCCTCATCCTCTCCCCCCTCCTCTCGCTCACACCCGGATTAGGAGTGGACTGGACTGGAAACCCAGGCTAGAAGCAGACTGGACTGGACTACAGGACTCGGAGCAGGGTCGTGGCCAGGCTCTGTCCAGTTGGTGCTGAATTAAAACAATGGAACCATTCTGTTGTACAACTGGTGTCTCTTTGACTGTGGGGGATGTGGAGGGGGGGGAGTCAGTCTGAATCTCAGTCTACCCCACCACACAAGGGGGAGGAGTTGTACGCTTTGATAGCCACAGGGAAGAAGGATCTCCTGTGGCGTTCTGTGCTGCATCTTGGTGGAACCAGTCTGTTCACCATATAACAATTACAGCACGGAAACATAGAAAATAGGTGCAGGAGTAGGCCATTCAGCCCTTCGAGCCTGCACCGCCATTCGAAATGATCATGGCTGATCATCCAACTCAGTATCCCATCCCTGCCTTCTCTCCATACCCCCTGATCCCTTTAGCCACAAGTGCCACATCTAACTCCCTCTTAAATATAGCCAATGAACTGGCCTCAACTACCTTCTGTGGCAGAGAATTCCACAGATTCACCACTCTCTGTGTAAAAAATGATTTTCTCATCTCGGTCTTAAAAGACTTCCCTCTTATCCTTAACTGAGACCCCTAGTTCTGGACTTCCCCAACATCGGGAATAATCTTCCTGCATCTAGCCTGTCCAACCTCTTAAGAATTTTTTAAGTTTCCATAAGATCCCCCCTCAAACTTCTAAATTCTAGAGTGTACAAGCCGAGTCTATCCAGTCTTTCTTCATATCCCATCCCAG
The DNA here is from genome assembly GCF_010909765.2 of Amblyraja radiata. Classification (NCBI taxonomy): domain Eukaryota; kingdom Metazoa; phylum Chordata; class Chondrichthyes; order Rajiformes; family Rajidae; genus Amblyraja; species Amblyraja radiata. The sequence continues at coordinate 1,777,455 of NC_045970.1, forward strand.
GAATCAGTCTGGTGAACCTTCTCTGTACTCCCTCTATGGCAAGAATGTCTTTCCTCAGATTAGGAGACCAAAACTGTACGCAATACTCCAGGTGTGGTCTCACCAAGACCCTGTATAACTGCAGTAGAACCTCCCTGCTCTTACACTCAAATCCTTTTGCTATGAATGCTAACATACCATTTGCTTTCTTCACTGCCTGCTGCACCTGCATGCCTACTTTCAATGACTAGTGTTCCATGACACCCAGGTCTCGCTGCATCTCCCCTTTTCCTAGTCGGCCACCGTTCAGATAACAGTCTACTTTCCTGTTTTTGCCACCAAAGTGGATAACCTCACATTTATCCACATTATACTGCATCTGCCATGCATTTTCCCACTCATCCAACCTATCCAAGTCACCTTGCAGCCTCCTAGCATCCTCCTCACAGCTAACACTGCCCCCCAGCTTCGTGTCATCCGCAAACTTGGAGATGTTGCATTCGATTCCCTCATCCAGATCATTAATTTCGGCCCTTCTAGTCCGTGCCGAACACTTACTCTCACCTAGTTCCATCTACCTGCACTGAGACCATAACCCTCCATTCCTTTCCCATCCATATACCTATCCAATTTATTTTTAAATGATAAAATCGAACCTGCCTCCACCACTTCCACTGGAAGCTCATTCCACACAGCTACCACTCTCTGAGTAAAGAAGTTCCCCCTCATGTTACCCCTAAAATGTTGTCCCTTAATTCTCAAATCTTGTCCTCTTGTTTGAATCTTCCCTACTCTCAATGGAAAAAGCTTATCCACGTCAACTCTGTCTATCCCTCTCATCATTTTAAAGACCTCTATCAAGTCCCCCCTTAACCTTCTGCGCTCCAAAGAATAAAGACCTAACTTGTTCAACCTTTCTCTGTAACTTAGTTGCTGAAACCCAGGCAACATTCTAGTAAATCTCCTCTGTACTCTCTATTTTGTTGACATCTTTCCTATAATTTAGCGACCAGAATTGTACAGCATACTCCAGAATTGGCCTCACCAATGCCTTGTACAATTTTAACATTACATGTTGCTGAAGGTTCTCAGGTTGACCAGCGTGAGCTGTGTTGTCCAGGGTGCTCCGCAGTTTGAGGATCATCCCCCCCCCCTCCAAGACCAACCTCCCATGAATTTAATTCCGCCCCCAGGACAACACACTAGAATTTAACATGAACGTTCCCCCACAGCAGAATCAACATTTTCTACTGTGAGGGAAGTTCAGTCCTCTTCATCTATGTTCACCCGAGATCGGGGCCCATTGAGGCCTCCGCAGTCTATGTAAGGTCTTGGTTTAAATTGATTATAAACCTTCCTTAAAATCTTCAAAATGTACTACATCAGGGGCCCAAGTGTCACATTTTTCATGCGGGGGTGGAGGATGGTGTGGGCGGGAAAGGGGTATAGAATAAGCTGCCAGAGGAAGCTGTAGAGGTAAGTATGACATTAAACATTTGGACAGGTAAATGGATAATGAAGGAGTATATAAGCGGGAGTAGGCCCTTCGAGCCAGCACCACCATTCAATATGATCATGGTGAACATCGTTCAAATTTTGCCCCATATCCCTTAATTCCGTTAGCCCTAAGAGCCATATCTAACTCTCCCTTGAAAACATCCAGTGAATTGGCCTCCATTGCCTTCTGTGGCAGAGAATTCCAGATTCACAACTCTCTGGGTGAAGAGGCTTTTCCGCACCTCAATAGACAATAGGTGCAGGAGTAGGTCATTCGACCCTTCGAGCCAGCACCGTCATTCAATGTGATCATGGCTGATCATCCCCAATCAGTACCACATTGCTGCCTTCTCCCTATATCCCCTGACTCCACTGTCTTTAAGAGCTCTATCTAGCTCTCTCTTGAAAGTATACAGAGAACCGGCCTCCACCACCCTCTGAGGCAGAGAATTCCACAGACTCACAACTCTGTGAGGAAAAAGTCCTGAATGGACTACCCCTTATTCTTAACTGTGACCCCTGTTTCTGGACTCCCCCAACATGGGGAACATATTTTCTTATGGTCCAGATGTAGGCAGATGGGATGAGTTGGTGTAGACACCTTGGTTGGCAGAGGAGAGATGGGCCGAAGGGCCTGTTACTGTGCTGTATCTGTTGCATGCGATGTGCTGGTGAACCTCCACCGCACCATCCTACAGCACGGTGACTAGAGGTCCACACTGGTGCAGCCACTACATGTTGCCTATCGTGTTGCACGGTGCCTTGTCTGCTCTGGTCCCATGTCTCCAGTCAGCCCCCATCACCGCTGGATTGTGTACCATCCCCGGCCCTTGTTGTGTTGCGGGCCTCCACACTGCGGCGCTGTGCAGAGCAGGAACGGCAGCCACCGCGGGCTCCATCACCACCGTCCCAGTGGGTGGGATGGTGAGGTTCCCCGTCCTACATCACAGCCAGGAGAATTTTGAGTTGGCGATAGGGCGGGTCCATCCCGATCTTGCAATCCTGGCCTGGAAGTCTGACAGCCCATGGTCCGCCCCAGGGCCAGCCTTAAGCCAATTGGACCAATTGCTCCCAAATGGGCCCCACGCTAGAGTAATCGACTCTCGACTCTCGGCTCGGGTAGATCTAACCCGGGTGGAGGGGGGAGAGACGGGTGGAGAGTGAGCAGAGCGGTGGATGGGGAAGAAAGGGGTAGACGGGGAGGGGGATGTGAGGGGTGAATGGAGGGGGGTGGGGGTGGGTCATTCCCTCACGGTCCCGGGGCAGCGCTCCCGCCCCTCCAGTCGCCGTGCTTCACGCACACAGCCCCAGCTCCCCCCTCTCTCTCCCTGGGGAGACGCGGTGAACAATACAGGGAGGGCCGGGCCGGGGGTTAGAGCAACAAACCTTGGCCTCAGCTCACACCGGGACCCCGGCATCCGTTCCTCCTGCCGGCCCTCTCCTTCCCTGCTTCCCTCCCTCCCTTCACTCCTTCCCTCCCTCATCTTTCTCTTTTCCCTTCTTTCCTTCCCTCCCTCCCTTCTTTCTCTCCTTCCATCCCTTCTTTCTCTCCTTCCCTCCCTCCCTTCTTTCTCTACTTCCCTCCCTCCTTTCTCTCCTTCCTCCCTTCTCTCCACCCCTCCCACACATCACGCATAGACAACTAACACCCACGCACAGACAACTCACACGCACATGCACACACCACACGCACACACCCTAATTTAGACGCACACACACACCCTAAGTTAGACACACACACACACCCAAGTTAGATAACTTTTTTTTCATTTCAGTCACTAAAACAAGTGGTATTGGAACTATGTTCTTTTCAGAGGTGATGTACACATTTTGTTTGTTACTTGTAGGCTTACATGTATGCAATTTTATATTAAAACTAGACTAAGTGGGATCCACATGGGAGGGCTGGTCTCCCAACACAATATTCCACCTCTCCAATTCCAATATTGGTGGCCAGTGGGGGGGCGCTTACTGGAGTGCTAGTATGGGTGTTGTGCGCTGAAGAGACTGGTTTCCAGAGGGCTAGTATGGACATTGTGGACCAAATCGATTCTTGAACTGGCAGCTCGGTCAATCAAGCCTGTTGTGCTGGCAGCTCACTCACTCATGGCTGGTGGGCTTGCAGTTGACTCACGGATATTCCTTGAAATTCCATTTCAAGCAGGGTGCAAGGGCACCAAATTCAAGAGCGGAGGGGGACTCTGTAAGATGGGCAAAAATCACAGCCAAACGTCGTAAAACCAATATAAGGCGCAAACAAGAAGTGGTCAGGATTAGACTTAATTATAGGGAGGTTTCATGGCAGTCGGGTCACGACCCATGACCCGTACTGTTGCTACGCTACTCCAAGTGGAGTACACGCGATGTACTGCAGGTAAGCACTTACCATTGTTTCCAGCGTAGTGGGCCCGTTAAAATCCGCCAAAATTGTCAACTTTTGCGCTGTAAATAATTATGGAAATCAGGATAAGCGTGTGAGACATTTAGCCTACTTCAGAATTCCAAAAGTGAGGAGAAATGATAGTAGATAGAAACGAGAGCTGAAGGGACAACAACAGCCAGAGTGGTTAGCGAACATTTGCCGTTTGCTCACTGCATTTCATCAACTAAGGCATTATTTGTGTTTTTTCTTGATTCCTTTGGCATCTAAAAAGTTTCATAAGTGATAAATCTGGCTGTAAATTTTTTAAATCGCCCATGGTTCTCAAGTGGGTTTTTACATACAAAATGAAAACGCATCTGAAGAAAAGTTTACAGCCAGATTCCCGCACACTTAACACTATCCTACACACACACACTGGGGACAATTTACAATCTTTACCGAAGCCAATTAAACTCCAAACCCGCACGGCTTTGGAGTGTGGGAGGAAACCGGAGCGCCCGGAGAAAACCCACGCAGGTCACGGGGAGAGAACGTGCAAACTCCGTACAGGCAGCACCCGTGGTCGGGATCGAACTAGTGTATCTGGCGCCGTGAGGCGGCAACTCGACCGCTGCGCCACCGTGCCACCCACAGAGGGAGGGAGAGGTGAATACTTCTCTCTCCCTCTCTCCTTCCTTTACTCCCCCTCTCCATCTCTCCCTCTCTCCCTCTCTCCCTCTCTCCCTCTCTCCCTCTCTCCCTCCCTCTCCCTATCTCCGACACACACACATAGAGGGAGGAATGGTGAGGGAGAGAGAGAATCAGACACATTCCTCAAAACGATCTCAAAACTTTCCAAAACTCTCTCTCTCTCTACAAAACTATCTCAAAACTCTCCCAAACTTTCTCTCACACTCCTTCCTTCCCTCTCTCCCTCTCAACTCCGCAAAACTTCCTCAAACTTTCTGAAAAGTTCCTCAAAACTTTTCAAAACTCTCCCAAACTATCTTCCTCCCTCCCTCCCTCTTTCCATCCCTCCCTCTTTCCCTCCCTCTCTCCCTCTTTCCCTCTTTCCCTCCCTCTCTCCCTCTTTCCCTCTCTCCCTCCCTCTTTCCCTCTTTCCCTCCCTCTCTCCCTCTTTCCCTCTCTCCCTCCCTCTTTCCCTCTTTCCCTCCCTCCCTCTTTCCCTCTCTCCCTCCCTCTTTCCCTCTTTCCCTCCCTCCCTCTTTCCCTCTCTCCCTCTTTCCCTCCCTCTCTCCCTCCCTCTCCCTCCCTCTCTCCCTCTTTCCCTCTCTCTTTCCCTCCCTCTTTCCCTCTTTCCCTCCCTCCCTCTTTCCCTCTCTCCCTCCCTCTTTCCCTCGTTCCCTCCCTCTCTCGCTCCCTCTATCTCCCCTTCCGTCTCCCACCCTCCTTCTCTCCCTCCCTCTCCCTCCCTCTCTCCCTCTTTCCCTCTCTCTTTCCCTCTCTCTCTCCCTCTTTCCCTCCCTCCCCTCCGTTTTCTACCCTGAATGCCCCAGAAAATAACCAAAACCCCACCCGAACCAAACCCGTGGCGTTTCGCGTTTCGCGTTTCGCGCTCCACCCGGACGCGTGAGACCCGCCGTCCCGCTTTGCCAGCGCCGATGCGCCGCCCTAAAGCGTCCCACCGGAAGCGCCTTTGCGGATGAGGGGCTCGCCACTCAACCGGAAGTGGTGCGGGAATCCAGCTGCAAAAAAAATCAGGTAAGGATAAAAGAGCTGCAATGCAGCAAAAGAGGCAGCAATGCAGCCAGTGATGCATGCATTCCCTTTAATGCAGCAGGGGGAGCATGCACAGGCGCTGGCAGGCCGATCCCCGCATTTTATAACTCACCCTATATTCACACTTAATATAGCCCCTCAAGCCGATTTCTGTCTAATTTCCAAACCTTTTGCCCAAAACCCACCCCCTCCCCTCCAAAGTCACCAAGCCGGCCGTGTGGGACAACGGCGTGGATGCGGGGAGCCCAGAGCGACCGAAACAGGCCCTTCGGCGCATTCACCCCTGCTGGCATTGCTTGAATTGGGTCTACGTTCGCCCCAATCCCCACTAGCAGAGAGAGAGAGACAGACAGACAGACAGACAGACAGAGTGATACAGCATAGAAACAGGCCCTTTGGCCCAACTTGCCACACTGGCCTACATGCCCCATCTACACTAATCCCACCTGCTGCCCACGTTTGGCCCATATCCCTCCACACCTGTCCTATCCATGTACCTGTCCAAGTGTTGTGATAGTCCCAGCCTCAACTACGTCCAGCAGCTCGTTCCATACACCACACCCTGTGTGGAAAAGTTGCCCTTTAGATTCCTATTCAAATTTTCCCCACCCCCGCCTCTCTCACCTTAAACCCATGTCCTCTGGTCCTCGATTCCCCTACTCTGGGCAAGAGACTTTGTGCGTCTCCCCGATCTATTCCCCTGGTGATTTTGTACACCTCTATAAGATAAATCCTCATCCTCCTGCGCTCCAAGGAATAGAGTCCCAGCCCTGCCCCAACCTCTCCCTGTAGCTCTGGCCCCTCGAGTCCCAGCAACATCCTCGTAAATCTTCTCCGCGCCCTTTCCAGTTCGATGACATCTCCTATAACACGGTGCCCAGAACTGAACACAATACTCTAAATGCAGCCTCACCAATGTCTTGTACAACTGCAACGTGACCTCCCAACTTCTAGACTCATCTA
>NC_045970.1:1869271-1881771 GCF_010909765.2 Amblyraja radiata
TGCAACCCCCCCTCTCTCCCTCTCCTGTCCACACCGGCCTCTCACGCGGGTCCACACCGGCCAGCGCCCCTTCACCTGCCCACTCTGTGGCAAGGCCTATGCCCGCTCCTCCAGCCTGCTGGCACACCGCCACATGGATAGGCACTGTTTAGGTAGACACAAAATACTGGAAGGAATGGGTAACGTTTCTCGACCCGAAACGTCACCCATTCCATCCCTCCAGAGATGCTGCCTGTCCCGCTGAGTTACTCCAGCATTTTGTCCTTTTTTGTCAACCAGCATCTGCAATTCCTTATTTTTAAACCATTCTGGTTAACCACCTTACCCAAAGCCTCCACATCAGTCCTGTAATGGAGTGACCAGAACTGTATGTAATACTCCAAATGCTACCTGACCAATGTCCCTTTAAGCTGCACATATACATTCCTTCCTCCTTATCTCACGCCATTTTATCTCCTTATTTTCTCTCGCCTCTGTCACTTACTTCACTCATCTGCCGATCACCCCCTCATCTGTTAATGTAGTGTCAGTCTGAAGAAGGGTCCTGACCTGAAACGTCACCTATCCATGTTCTCCACAGATGCTGCCTGACCCACTGAGTTACTGCAGCACTTTGTGTTAGTCATAGAGGAAACAGTGTGGATACAGGCCCTTCGGCCCAAGTTGCCCAGACCGACCAACATGTCCTGGCTACACTAGTCCCACCTGCCTGCGTTTGGTTCATATCCCTCCAAGCTCGTCCTATCCATGTACCTATTTCGTAAACGTTGGGACAGTCCCAGCCTCAACTACCTCCTCCGGCAGCATATTCCATACACCACCCTCTGGGGAAAAAATTACCCTTCAGATTCCTATTAAATATTTTCCCCTTCACGTTGAACCCATGTCCTCTAGTCCGCGATTCCCTCAGTTTGGGCAAGAGATTCTGTGCATCACACCAAATTGTATTCTGTGCAAGATTCCTGCATCTGCAGGTTCTTGTGTCTCCTTCACCTATATCAACCGATCACTTGTGAAGAAGGGACTCAACCTGAAACGTCACCCATTCCTTCTCTCTAGAGATGCTACCTGTCCCGCTGAGTTACTCCAGCATTTTGTGTCCACCTATCACTTGCCAGGCTTTGTCCAGCCCCCATCTCTCTTTTCCAGCTTCCTCACCCCCCCCCCCCCCTCCACTCAGTCTGAAACAGAAAACATAGAAAATAGGTACAGGAGTCGGCCATTCAGCCCTTCGAGCCTGCATCGCTGAAGAAGGGTCCTGACTCAAAACATCGTTTGTCCATTCCCTCTAAAGCGATGGAGGAACTCAGTGGGTCAGGCCGCATCTGTAGAGGGAACGGAATCTAAGGCGACCATTCCCACCTCTCCTTTCCAACTTTCTCCACCCCCCACACCAAGCAGTCTGAAGAAAGGTCCTGACCTAGAATGTTGCCTGTCCATGCTCCCCAGAGGTGCAAGTTACTCCAGGAGATTGTGTCTCTCTTTGTAAACCAGCATCTTCTGTTCCTTGTATCTAGACTAGACGTGCATTTCACCCTACACTTGCGCTCGGTCCGCCAAGGCCTGCTGAATCTCCCGGTTGCCAACCATTTGAACTCCCCTTCCCACTCCCACACTGATCTTTCTGTCCTTGGCCTCCTCCATTGCCAGAGTGAGGTGACACGCACGCAAACTGGAGGAACAGCACCACATAGCTTACAGCCCAATGACATTGAATTCTCCAAATTAACGAGTCCCCATCTCCTATTCAAGTCTGTCGGAACCCCATCTCTTTTTTCCAGCTTTCTTCCCCGACTCCATCAGTCTAAAGAAGGGTCCAGACCCGACACGTCGCCTGTCCATTCCCCACCAAAGTGCCGGTAGAACTCAGCAGGTCAGTCATCCATGGTGGGAAATGGATAGAAAAGTGTTCCTAATATAAACTCTCCTTGGCACTGTCAAATTACGTTTCCATACATCCATATAAACATAAATAAAAGAGAAAAGACACAACACACTATAGAATTTACCATGAACGTCCCCCACAGCAGAATCAGCATTTTCCACTGAGAGGGAAGGCACTAAAAACGTTCAGTCCTCTTCCTCTTCTTTTGTGTTTACCCGAGGTCGGGGCCTATTTGTGGCCTCCGCAGTCGCTGCAACGGAGGCCCGATGTTTCAGGCCCTCTCGCCGGATGGTGGAGCTTCGGCGTCGGGAGAACACTCTTTAGCGGTTTGGAGTGTCTGGAACGGCCGCTTCCTCCCCAGAGATCGCGGCTCCACAGAGCTGGTCGGAGCTCCAACACTGGCGATCTCAGCGAGAAATCCCAGGCTCCGCGGTGTTTGAAAGTCAGTGCCGCCCGTAGCTAGATGCTCCGCGATCACAGCTCCGCGATGTCAGCACTCTGGAGCTTCCCACGCGGCGACCCGGGTAAGGCATCGCCCGCTCCGCACTTGTGATTCTGCGCTATGCCGCCGCCGAAGCTGGGGTTCTGGCTGGTCCTGGCAGGAAAACGCCGCATCAGTCCCGATGGTAGACTGCGAGGAAGGGGCGAAGATGCGGCTTGGAGGAAAACCGCCTCTCCGACCAGGTAGGGGACTACAAAATACAGTTTCCCCCTTCCCCTCCCCCCACCCCCCACATAAGTGTGAAGCAAAGATCCTATAGCAAGCAAGATAGATCACTCGACGAAAAATACATAATACGGTCATGGGCAGATTCATGGGTAATTTTTGGCCCCATTTCTGTAACTGGCTTCCTTCTCCGCACCAAAGATCCCATAGCGGAGTAAACATAACTAGTGCGGAGACGGAAGCCGGTTACGGAAACATCCTCGCAAAGATAAAAGTTATTTGGTAAAAATCTTCTCCTCATTTTCAGAATTGTAATTTATTAACACAAATTGTTCCCCCGCAACGCTGATTACACTGCGAGTCGGGTCGGGTTACGGAAATGGATGAAAAAAAGGCCCACATTCCGTTCCGTTGTGTACTACACGTCAGCCCATTGCATTTAGCAGGAATGATCTATCTTGTTATAGGATCTTTGGTGTGAAGCCCCAGAGCTGCGGGAGAGTCAGTGGATTTTGTGCCGAGCCGGCACCTCTGTAAAAACACATGATTACTGTCTTTTTCTTTACTTGCTTGATAACTATATCTCATGATAATTAGTGAGTGCAACCATGCAATATTTTATCATATTATTAAATTAAGCATTAGATGGACTAGCTATACACTGGGATAGGCTATAATCTTGTTTGACCCACTTGGGAGACTAGCTTGCCCCCCTCCCCCCCCAGGCAGAACCTGAAATGATGCCCCTGTTTAACAGCTCCGGCACCTAAAACATTACCACTGGCCATGTCCATTCTTGGGATGGGATGCAAGGTTCGAGCAGACCAGTCATTGAGAGCCCCCCACCACGTGGGCCATCTGTTCGTCATTCCTCTGTCTTCTTCACACTGGCGAAAGGCGTCAGCATTAATCCGGAGTCACCGCTTCCCATGATCCTCTTTTATATATATATATTTATATCTATATCTATATATATCTATATCTATATCTATCTATATATATCTATCTATATCTATATATATATCTATATCTATCTATATATATACTAGACTAAGTGGGACCCGTTGGGTCCCAGCACCACAGGAGGGCTGGTCATCCAATGCAATATTCCACCTCTCCACCAATTCTAATATTGGTGGCCAGTTGAGGGGGGGGGGGGCTTTCTGGAGTGCTAGTATGGGTGTTGTGGGCTGAAGGGACTGGTTTCCAGAGGGCTAGTATGAAAATTGTGCGCCAAATGGATTCTTGGACTGGCGTCTCAGTCAATCAAGCTGGATCGATCGCCTCAGCCCAGAGGGAGAACAAGGAGGGAAGAGACGGAGACTAAGACTTTGCCTCCATCACAGTGAGGATGTGCTTGGTGAACTCACTGTGGTGGATGTTTAATTTGTGTTTATTGTATGTTTTGTTTTTATTGGTTCTGTGTATGACTGCAGGCAACATAATTTCGTTCAGACCGAAAGGTCTGAATGACAATAAAGGAATCTAATTCTAAAATTCTAATTGTGCTGGCAACTCACTCACTCATGGCTGGTGGGCTGGTAGTTGACTCACGGCTAATCCTTGAAATTCTATTTCAAGCAGGGTGCAAGGCCACCAAATTCAAGTGCAGTTTCATACCATTTGAAGTAGGGTGCAAAGCCACTAAAGACAGCGAGTCGTGACCTCTCCCGCCTCCATCTTGCAGAGACTGAGCCACACCCACATTTCCGGGTTTTATAACCCCTCCCACCACCGGAAAATGTGCGGCTTTCATGGAGTGATTCACAGGAGAGAGATTCTCAACATTTAAAAAAAAACTAATAACACTTTTATTTTTCATTGATGGGAAGAATTCTCTGCACCTGCTCAGTGGAGGGGGGACTGAGTAAGATGGCCAAAAATCACAGCCGTAAGTGGTAGCGTTTTATCTAAAATCAATATACAGTGCAAACAGGAAGTAAGTGCATTTACAGTAGTGCCTTTTAACTTCAAGCCAAAGCACCCAAGCCACCATTTGCAGTAAGTAGTGCCTTTCAACTTCATGCCACCATTTGCAGTAAGTGGTGCCTTTCAACTTCAAGCCAATGCATCCAAGCCACCATTTGCAGTAAGTACAGGTGCACAACCTTTTATCCGAGAGCCTTGGGACCAGACACATTTCGGATATCGGAAATTTTCGGGTTTCGGAATGGAAGATTTTTAGCGTAGATTAGGTAGGTAGCGCTGGCGGCTTGGAAAGTCTGGAGCGGCTGCCTCCTCCCCGGAGACCGGGGAATCATTGTAAATCATTGCTTAAATGTTAGTCAGTTAGTTTGGAGGGATTTTATGTGGTGGGGGTGAAGGGGGGATCTTTAATTCTTAGTCCCCTACCTGGTCAGAGAGGCGGGGAGCGGGCAATGCCTTTCCTGGTCGCCGTGCAGTACTGTGCCGCGGCTCCCACTCACAGAGCTGGGGCTGCGGGTGTCCGGCCGCGCTGGATTTGGATTTGTAGCGCCGCGCAGCCAGGGGTAGAGTTCGCCGTGGTCGGAGCTACAACCGGCGCCGCCCGTGGCTGGACCACCGCAGCCCGGACCGCTGTGGCCGCCGACTCCCAACATCGTGGAGCTGGGGATGCGGTGGTCCTGCCACGGGCGGCGCCGGTTGTAGCTCCGACCACGGCAAACTCTACCCCTGGCTGCGCGGCGCTACAAATCCAAATCCAGCGCAGCCGGCCACAACCCCAGCTCCACGATGTTGGGAGCCGCGGCAGAGCGGTCCGGAGCTTACTGCACGGCGACCCGGTAAGGCATTGCTCGCTCCCCGCTTCTCCGACCAGGTAGGGGACTAAGAATTAAAGTTCCCCCCAAAAGCCCTCCAAACTAACTGACTAACATTTAAGCAATGATTTACAATGATTCCTACCCTCCCGCGCAATATACACTAACCCAATATACTCTCACCTTCTTTTTTATGTTGGGGATTTAGGTCCCATTTGTTGGAGGACCGACCGGAGGTTCCGCTGTCACCTCTGCGGGCCGCTCTCGGGGAACGTCTTCAAGGACCTTTCTTCAAGGACCGAAAAAATGTCCGTTATTCTGAGCTTTTCGTTATTTGGAATTTCGGATTAAAGGTTGTGCACCTGTAGTGTCTTTTAACTTCAAGCCATTGCATCCAAGCCACCATTTGCAGTAAGCAGTGCCTTTCAACCTCAAGCCACACCCAAGCCACCATTAGCAGTAAGAGGTGCCTATCAACTTCAAGTCAAAGCTCCCAAGCCACCATTTGCAGTAAGTAGTGCCTTTCAACTTCATGCCACCATTTGCAGTAAGTGGTGTCTTTCAACTTCAAGCCACACCCAAGTCACCATTTGCAGTGCCTTTCAACTTAATGCCAAAGCACCCAAGCTACAATTTGTAGTAAGTAGTGCCTTTCAACTTAGTGCCAAAGCACCCAAGCCACCATTTGCAGTAAGTAGTGCCTTTCAACCTCATGCCACCATTTGCAGTAAGTGGTGTCTTTCAACTTCAAGCCACACCCAAGTCACCATTTGCAGTAAGTAGTGCTTTTCAACTTCAAGCCAAAGCAACCAAGTCACCATTTGCAGTAATAGTGCATTTCAACTTCAAGCCAAAGCAACCAAGCCACCATTTGCAGGAAGTAGTGCCTTTCAACTTCAAGTCAAAGCTCCCAAGCCACCATTTGCAGTAAGTAGTGCCTTTCAACTGCAAGCCAAAGCAACCAAGCCACCATTTGCAGTAATACTGCCTTTCAACTTCAAACCAAAGCTCCCAAGCCACCATTTACAGTAAGTAGTGCTTTCAACTTCAAGCCAAAGCACCCAGGCCACCATTTGCAGTAAGTAGTGCCTTTCAACTTCATGCCACCATTTGCAGTAAGTAATGCCTTTCAACTTCAAGCTACACCCATGCCCCCCATTGCAGGAAGTAGTACCTTTCAACTTCAAGCCAAAGCAACCAATCCACCATTTGCAGTAAGTAGTGCATTTCAACTTCTTGCCACCGTTTGCAGTAAGTGGTGTCTTTCAACTTCAAGCCACACCCAAGCCACCATTTGCAGTAAATAGTGCCTTTCAACTTCAAGCCCAAGCAACCAAGCCACCATTTGCAGTAATAGTGCCTTTCAACTTCAAGCCAATGCACCCACGCCCCCCATTTGCAGTAAGCGGTGCCTTTCAACTTCAAGCCACACCCAAGCCATCATTTGCAGGAAGTAGTGCCTTTCAACTTCAAGCCACAATTTGCAGTAAGTAGTGCCTTTCAACTTCAAGCCAAAGCAACCAATCCACCATTTGTAGTAAGTAGTGCCTTTCAACTAAAAGTCAAAGCTCCCAAGCCACCATTTGCAGTAAGTAGTGCCTTTCAACTTCAAGCCAAAGCAACCAATCCACCATTTGCAGTAAGTAGTGCCTTTCAACTTCATGCCACCATTTGCAGTAAGTGGTGTCTTTCAACTTCAAGCCACACCCAAGCCACCATTTACAGTAAGTAGTGCCTTTCAACTCCAAGCCAAAGCAACCAAGCCACCATTTGCAGTAAGTAGTGCCTTTCAACTTCAAGCCAAAGCAACCAAGCCACCATTTGCAGTAATAGTGCCTTTCAACCTCAAGCCAAAGCTCCTAAGCCACCATTTGCAGTAAGTAGTGCCTTTCAACTTCATGCCACCATTTGCAGTAAGTAATGCCTTTCAATTTCAAGACACACCCAAGCCAAGCCAACCAGGGGAGGGGGAGTGGGAATGGGGGGGGCAGCGCTTTCTGGAGCGCTAGTATGAACCATTTTAGAACCAATAGACATTTTTTTTTCAAGCTTTAGAACCAAAAGAGACACTTTTTGCAAGGCACTACTTACTGCAAATGGTGGCATGTGTTGAAAGGCACTACTTACTGCAAATGGTGGCTTAGGAGCTTTGGCTTGAAGTTGAAAGGCACTATTACTGCAAATGGTGGCTTGGTTGCTTTGGCTTGAAGCTGAAAGGCACTACTTACTGCAAATGGTGGCTTGGGTGTGGCTTGAAGTTGAAAGACACCACTTACTGCAAATGGTGGCATGAGGTTGAAAGGCACTACTTACTGCAAATGGTGGATTGGTTGCTTTGGCTTGAAGTTGAAAGGCACTACTTACTGCAAATGGTGGCTTGGGAGCTTTGGCTTTTAGTTGAAAGGCACTACTTACTGCAAATGGTGGATTGATTGCCATTGATATGTTCTCCACAGATGCTGTCTGACCTGCTGAGTTATTGCAGCACTGAAGGGGAGTAACCCCCAAAACAACCATAAGCTAAAGATGGCTGCAATACAGGCCTGGCAGAGCATCACCGGAGAAGACACCCAGCAACTGGTGATGTCCATGAATCACAGACTTCAAGCAGTCATTGCATGCAAAGGATATGTAACAAAATACTAAACATGACTACTTTCATTGACATGACATTGCTGTGTCCCAAACATTATGGTGCCCTGAAATGGGGGGGACTATGAATAAACACTCTTGTAATTTCTACATGGTGAAACCAAAATGTATAAAAATGGCCTTTATTAAAATCTGACAATGAGCACTTTAACCACATGTGAGTTTTTCTATTGCAAATCTCAAATTGTGGAGTACAGAGGCAAATAAATAAATGATGGGTCTTTGTCCCAACCATTATGGCGGCCCTGGATTTCATTGGAATACAACTTGGCTCCGGCAGGTTACTGAGTTAAAGTCCTTGTTTACTGCAGCCGGAGTCTTGCGGACGTCCAAGGGCGGAGAGCGAGATCCCACCGTTCGGAGTTTAGGGGGAATGGCCGGGGGATGGGAAGCGGTGACTCCGGATTAATCCTGACGCCTTTTGCCAGCGAGAAGAAGACAAAGGAATGACGAAGAGATGACCCACGAGGGGGAGGGGGGCTGCTGACGAATGGTCATCTCGGACCTTGCATCCCATCCCAAGAATGGACACGGCATGCATTCTCTTTCTTTCTTTTTAAATCTTTTTATTGCTTTTTTTTCAAAAAATAAACAAAAATAAAACATAAAAAACAGAGCAAAAAGAATAATGATAAACATAACAATTATATTGATATATAGGGATCAGGATTACATTAAGAACAGGTATAACCTAATATGAGACCAGTGTCAAAATACACAATGAATGTAGACCTTCCAGTCTCTATGTAATTACAGTTAAATCTTTAAAAGGAAACATATAAATGTAGAAAAAACACAAAGATAAAAAGACCAAACGAAAAAGAAAAAAGGAAAAAACAAAACCCTCCTAAACTAAAGAGAGAGAAAAAAAAAGAAAAATTGATAATAATAAAATAAAAAAACCAAGCAAAGCAAAACCGAATCTTAACCAAAAATTTCAACAAGTTAAGTCTGTTTGTCGTCAAGTTCGTTCCACCCTATAGAGGAAAATAATGTTTATAAAGGTTAAAGAGGGAGTAATTTCTGTTGTATGAAAGTGTTCAATAAATTTTCCCCAAGTCTTATCAAATTTTACCAAGGGTTCAACAATGTCACTCCTGATTTCTTCTAAATTTAAACATGATATCGTTTCCGAATACCTATGGAGAGTGGTCGGAGGGTTGGAGTCTTTCCATTTAAATAAAATTAATCTTCTGGCGATTAATGTGGCAAAAGCAATCAACCGATGGGCGGAGCGGGACAGATGAATAGAATCTAACATTGGTAGTCCAAAAATTGCAGTAATAGGATGAGGCTGTAAATCTATACCTAAGACTACAGAAAGAGTATCAAAAATTTATTTCCAATATTTGTCCAAAAGAGGGCAGGACCAAAACATATTGGTCAGTGAGGCCACTTCAAAGTTACATCTGACACAGGTAGGATTTATATGACCATAAAAATGAGCTAACTTATCTTTTGACATATGTGCTCTGTGAACCACCGTGAATCGTATCAAAGCGTGTCTTGCACACATTGAAGAGGTATTAACTAATTGAAGAATCCTCTCCCATTTCTCTATAGATAAAGAAATTTGGAGCTCTTTCCCAGTCATTCTTAATTTTATCAAATGTATCTATTTGTAATTTCAAAATCAACTCATAAATAGTTGTTATTAATCCTTTCTGATAAGGGTTCAAATGTAAATTGTTTCCAAAATTTTGGATTGATGTGGTAGCGGGAAAATGGGTAGAGTAGCCTTCAAAAAATGTCTAATTTGTAAATATCTAAAAAACTGTGAATTAGGTAAGTTATTGGAGAGTTGTTCGAAAGACATAAAACAACCCTCCAAAAACAAATCACGAAAAGCTACTAATCCCTTCCTCTTCTATAACAAAAACACTTGATCAGTACTAGGTTGGAAGAGAAAATTGGATAAAATAGGACTCGAAAAGATAAAATCATTTAGTCCAAAAAACGTACGAAATTGAAACCATATTTGGAACGTATGTCTTTTATTCGGTTAGTCGTATATTTATTAAATCTCGTAATTGTAAAAGGTAACGAGGCCCCTAGAATAGAAGTCAATGATAGCCCTTGTAAGGAATCACATTCTAGGTTTATCAATCCTGGGCATTGGGTATCTTCTAAATCTTTTGTCCAAAATGTTAAATAACAAACATTGACTGCCCAATAGTAGCGTCTAAGGTTCGGCAGTGCCAAACCACCATCTTTTTTTGATTTCTGTAAGTATTTTTTACCTAGTCTGGGACTTTATTCTGCCATATATATGAAGACATTTTGGAGTCTATAATATCAAAGAAAGATTTGGCAATAAAAATTGGTATCGTCTGAAATAAATAAAGACATTTAGGTAAAATGAACATTTTAATAGCATTGATTCGGCCAATTAAGGATGAGGTCATTGGTGAACATTTAGTAAACTGATGTTTAATATGGTCAATTAAAGGCATAAAATTAGCTTTAAATAAATCCTTGTGTTTCTTGGTGATCTTAATACCTAAATAAGTAAAACTTTCGGTAGTCAATCTAAATGGAAACTGTCCATAACTCGAAACAAAATTATTTAATGGAAAAAGCTCACTTTTACTAAGATTTAGTTTATAACCAGAAAAACGACTAAATTGATTAAGTAATGCTACTATTGCCAGAATAGATTTCTTAGGGTTAGAAATAAATAATAACAGATCATCTGCATAAGAGATAGGTTATGTGTCTTATTCCCAATAAGACAATACCAAAAATATTAGGGGATTCCCTAATAGCGGTGGCTAAATGTTCCAAAGCAATATCAAATAGTAAAGGACTTAAGGAACAGCCCTGTCTAGTACCTCGAAAGTGTCTGAAAAAAGTGCCTGTAAGTACAGAAGCCTGAGGCATAAGATATATCAGCTTTATCCAAGAGATACATTTTGGACCAATCTTAAATTTTTCAAGTGTATTGAATAAGTATTTCCAAGCTACTCTATCAAAGGCCTTCTCGGCATCAAGTGAAATGACACATTCTGGGGTTTTATTAGACGCTGTGTATACAATATTCATTAATCTCCTAACATTAAAGTATGAGTAATGATTTTTAATAAAACCTGTCTGATCTTCACAGGGCTCTCGCTTAACTTTTTTTCCCTGTTGCCAGCCGGGCAACCGTGGCAGCTTTTTCGGTTGCCAAATGACAGTTTAGGTAGTCATTTAAGATGACTTGCATGACGCGCGCGATAATGTGCTCGGATGAAGCGCGTAGTTACCAGTCGGAATTATACTCAATGAAGCATTCTCATATTATTTCTGCTGGTGGTGGTTAGAAGGCAGTCGGTGCAAAATGGATGGATTGAGGCAGGTGAATTAGTACATGTTGGTTGGAGTAAATAAAATTGTGAGGGGAGAGCACGGGGGATGTCAGTGGTGTTAAATGGAGGGGTTCAGTACAGGATGGATGGGGGTGGACAAAAGTTCTGGAGAAACTCAGCGGGTGGGGCAGCATCTATGGGTCGAGACCCTTCAGACTGTTCCCCCCATTCTTCTTGAATGGGAGGATCAGTACAGGATGGATGGAGGGGGGGGAGTTCAGCGCAGGATGAATGGGGGGGGGGGGTGTCAGTACAGTGTGGATCGGAGGGTCTGTGCAGGATGAATGGGATTTCACTACAGGATGAATGAGGGGAAGGTGCAGGGTAAATGGAGGGTGGGTCAGTACGGGATGAATACGTGGATTAGTACAGGATGGATGGGGGATCAGTACAGGATGGATGGATGGAGGAGGTGCAGGATGGATTGGAAAGGGGTAAGTACAGGGTGAATTGGGGAACCAGTGTAGGATGGATGGGGGGGGGGGGCTATTGCGGCAAGATAATTATTGTGTGGTGGATAGAGTGATCTGCACAGGATGAATAGATTGGGGGGGGGGGGAGATGGGGAGGGGAGCACAGGGGATGTCAGTGAGGACTGAATAGAGGCGGGAATGGGGATCAGTGCGGGATGTAGAGGAGGGGTCCCAGGATAAAGGGGGGGGGGGTGAAGGGGGCGTGAGAGGGAGAGAGAGAAGGGGGGCGAGGTGGGGAGGAAGGAAGGTCAGCGCTCCTCGGACAACATCGCCCCGCTGCCTGGGCCGTTGGGAATTCCTCGCCACCGCCTCCCTCCTCCGCCAGCCAACGGGGCCGAGCGGGGCAGCTCAAAGATCCTATAACTATAGTAACTTTGGTGCAGCTGCTTCAGAAGTGTCGGAGCAAATGACGGGTACAGCCGCGGCAGCGGCTCCATCTCCTCCTCCTCCCTGATAGCGGCCGCTGCTTGCAAACCCGCTAACGGCGATAACCGCTTTAAAAACAAACCCTCCCACACGCCGAAGCCGGGAGGGAGGGGGAGGGAAAGGCCTCGGCGTTAAAGCGGCATTAGCGGATTTGCAAGCAGCGGCCGTTATAAGGGCAGGCGGGGGGTGAGCGCAGGAGGAGGAGATGGAGCTGCTGTTCGGGGCCCGTCATTTGCTCCGACCCCGCACCTAGTATCTTTCTCATGCAATACAGCTGTCACCGCCGACACAAAACGTTGCATTCCTTTTCTC